>NC_068422.1:32409707-32411176 GCF_023373465.1 Oncorhynchus keta
TTTACATGGTTATCGAAACATCACGCCAGGGTACGTCTGCACGAAACACAACCCTTATTTGAAGTGTTTCTAAAATCCACAATGGATCAAATGAATGCTGGTAAAACAATTGGGACCATTTCCATGTTTGACCGCTAAGTTTTCTGGGTATTATGACGCATCCCCTGTGGGGCTCAATTGTCTGTTCACCAAGAGGAGAGACCTTTATATTCCATGTCTGCCATCTAGTGGTAATGGAGGTTTTGTTCTCACTCTGGATGATTCCGACTGTGTATCTCTTAGTTGGGCAGGATATCAACCCTGATAACATGGTCTTTAACCCATTAGATATTAATGACGCGGACAATCAATATAATGATTGGGTTGATCCTGGCAAAAATGTCCTGACTATTACCAGAAATGTCTATGACTTGTGATTACTATAATGTTAAGCAATTTAACAACCTGTAAAGAGGCCACCCGATTCTGACATTGGTAGTTTGTTTCATTGATATCCTTGTGTCAACCTTGGATTGAATTAATATTGAAGATAAACGTGTTTTATATTGGGTGATTTACGAGAAATTTATTTAAAAGTGAGAACCACTCACTGCTTCTGATTTCAGCTATCTGTATCCCCTCATTTATGATCCCACAAGAGTGACCAGTTCATTTTCTCATGCTTATTGATCATAGGTCAGTAAAAAAAAAAACAGTTGTATAAACAGTTTTTCCTGAATTCTGCAAATTACAAAAAGTATCAGAACAAATGTACTCACCTACTTCGGATATCCCCAAAAATATATTTTACTAACAAATTCCAAGAGTCCTAAAATAATATGAAGTCATCTTGGAAAATCAATCAACTGTTGATTAAGAAAATGCATCTACAGCTATCCCATCTTCATTTATTGTTGGAAAGAAGATCTATAGTGATCCTGATGGTATTTCATGTGAATAACTTCTTTATGAATGTGGGTTCCTCTGTCAAAGAGGCTCCTCCGCTCTCTCCACTGGCTTCCAGTTGAAGCTCGCATCCGCTACAAGACCATGGTGCTTGCCTACGGAGCTGTGAGGGGAACGGCACCTCAGTACCTCCAGGCTCTGATCAGGCCCTACACCCAAACAAGGGCACTGCGTTCATCCACCTCTGGCCTGCTCGCCTCCCTACCACTGAGGAAGTACAGTTCCCGCTCAGCCCAGTCAAAACTGTTCGCTGCTCTGGCTCCCCAATGGTGGAACAAACTCCCCTCACGACGCCAGGACAGCGGAGTCAATCACCACCTTCCGGAGACACCTGAAACCCCACCCTCTTTAAGGAATACCTAGGGATAGATAAAGTAATCCTTCTACCCCTTAAAAGATTTAGATGCACTATTGTAAAGTGGCTGTTCCACTGGATGTCATAAGGTGAATGCACCAATTTGTAAGTCGCTCTGGATAAGAGCCGCCTGCTAAAATACTTAAATGTAAATGTAAATGTAAAGAAA
>NC_068422.1:32411276-32478198 GCF_023373465.1 Oncorhynchus keta
ACTGATGGAAATCCCTTCGATAACATGAAGGGACATTTCCCTTCTCTGCTTCAGTTTGATCCTCCTGATGTAATGGAGGTAATTGGTAACTTAAAGATATCAGCATTGGTGCCTCTTTGGTGAAATCAGTGTCTTCCTTGATTACAGAACCTCAAAAGTATATCTTTACCAAATCTGGTATTGTACCTAAAGATTAGGAAATTGCCAAAGTTATCCCCCGCTATAAATCTGAGGATCCAATAACTTTGACAAATTAAAAACATCTATATATCTGGACTACCATGTTTTTTTAAATCCTAAAAAAAATAGCTGTATAAGAGAATGTTCAAATATTTAATTCAACACTATTGAACACCAATATGGTTTTTGTAAAAACTACGCCACAGATATGGCCCTTTTGCAACTTGTGGATAAAATCTGTACAGACCTTAACAATGAATACGCTCTTGGCATCTTTTTAGATTTATCCAAATTGTTTGACACGGTTGATCATGAAATATTACTTTCTAAAAAAAAATATTGGACACACTTACTCATTCAAGTTTGTTTTAAAAAAAAAGGTTTTTATTTGTACTATTTTCGACATTGTAGAATAATAGTGACGACATCACAACTATGAAATAACATATATTGAATCATGTAGTAACCAAAAAAAAGTGTTAAAATCAAAAAATATTTTATATTTGAGATTCTTCAAAGTAGCCAGCCTTTATCTTGACGACACCTTTGCACACTCTTGGCATTCTCTCGGCATTCTCCCACCTCCACAGAGTTTCTCTGTGGAGATGGGAGAACCTTCCAGAAGAACAACCATCTCTGCAGCACTCCACCAATCAGGCCTTTATGGTAGAGTGGCCAGACAAAAGCCAGTAAAAAGGCACATGACAGCCCGCTTGATGTTTGCCAAAAGGCACCTAAAGGACTCAGACCATACGAAACAAGATTCTCTGGTCTGATTGAACTCTTTGGCTTGAATGCCAAGCATTGGGGCAGCAGGGTAGCCTAGTGGTTATAGCGTCAGACTAGTAACCGAAAGGTCGCAAGATCGAATCGCCAAGCTGACAAGGTAAAAATATGTCGTTCTGCCCCTGAACAAGGCAGTTAACCCACTGTTCCTAGGCCGTCATTTAAAATTCTGAATTGAACACTGAATGGAAAAACAACAAACAGTTCTGTCTGGTACAGAATACAAAAACAGAAAACAACTACCCACAAACACAGGTGGGAACAGGCTATCTAAGTATGGTTCTCAATCAGAGACAACGATTGACAGCTGCCTCTGATTGGGAACCATACCAGGCCAAACACATAGAAATACAACACACAGAACAAAACAGAATGAAAAACATAGAATGCCCACCCCAACTCACGCCCTGACCAAAGCAAAATAGAGACATAAAAAAGGAACTAAGGTCAGGACGTGACAGCAGCAAAGTGATGAAATCTGTTGTTATCATCAGAAAGATTAGTGGTTTGGTTCATCAGGCTTACTTCCTAACTCTATACCGATATCTCATTTACTGTAGTATTGCCTGGGCCAGTACATATGCCTCCTTCCTACACAATTTACTCATCATACAAAAGACTAGCCACCTCTCTAATTACCTGGCTCCACCTGCACCTTTGTTTAAGAAACTCACTATATTGTCTAATTATGACATTAATGTACCCCAATTATGCACTTTCATCTACTTTCATCTTCAAACACTCATACTTCCCAGACAGTTTACTTAAACCCTTCAATGGATTCTTCCAGGTTCTTTCTGAAATCCATCTATATGACACAAGACACTGCGATAACTTTCACCCTCCCCACCTGCGCACCTCACATAGTCAATTCTCTATCAGATACAGAGGTACCACACTCTGGAATTCTTATCTTTACTTTGCCAAAACCTCATCATCCCTCAATAACTTCAAGCGAAGTCTGGGGGTCAGCCTGATGAACCAAACTACCCAATAATCCCCTCCATGTATCCTATCTCTCTTTATCTCTCTCTCTCTCTTTCTCATACACACTCAATCAATCAAACATGGTATACTGACTATATAATATATAATTATAATTAATATGCTTTGTTTAACTGATTGAACACACTTTTGTACTTTTACCTGTGGTGTGGTTCATCACAAGCCTTTTGGGCTTACAACCTCACCTGTATTATCTGTACTGTTTTGTCTTTCACTTATTTTCCTTGGTGCAAATAAATACAACATACAACATAATACTTCATCCTTACAGTAGAACCAACCGAGCACCTCTCAATGAGACAGAGCCGGTGCCACTGCTATTTTACTAGTTGCTGGTCATTGATTATAATACACTAATGAGGTTTTCTCCACTGATGTATTGGGTTAGACAGCATGCTGGCCCATAGACCCGATCACATCCACCCATTCCACTGTCTGTCCCCCACTCTAATAGAGGCCAACAGAGGCCAATATCATCGGTACTTCTCAAAATTGGGTTTGATGAATCAGTCCCTCCCTCCTGATTAAAACCCCTAATGGTTCTGCCACCAGTTGGCCTCTGGGTGGTGGGGTCCTGTTAGCATGTGAGGTCTTCACCATCATGGCTGACCCCCCTCATGACATAGGCTGTGTTATCAGGCCCTTCACCAGCAGGTGGTGCTGTGGTGCTGTGTATTGAAGTGTTTTTGATGACTCTTTCGCTACAAACACACCTCATGTATTTGTAGGTATTTGTCATGTGTTTGAGTCATGTGTTGTCATCCTCTCCAGGTCCAGACTGTGCTCTGTCAGTACCATCCACAGAGTCTTATTGGGTGATGCCCAACGTCAAGCCCTTCGGACAGTCTCTGGGCAGGGCCTCCCATAAGACTGTGGTCCACGGGAAACTCATGTGGGTCATTGGAGGATACACCTTCAACTACAGCTCCTTCCACATGGTGCTCAAGTAAGGCACTGACTGAAGAGAGGCCTGGAACTGTCTGTCTTTCTGGCTGTGTGCCTGTCTGTCTTTCCCCCTCTTTCTCTTCATCTCTCTGTGTCTATTTACCTCTTCTATATGTGTCTCTCTCCTTCCTGTCTTTTGCCTTCTCTCTGTGGGTATTTTGCTCCAAAACTCTCTGTCTCTCTCTCTCTCTCATCTCGACTACTTCATCTCTCTTTGTCTCCCTTTCCCTGTAATATCTCTCTGTATCACTAACTTCTCCCTCCACTCTATCTATCTATTTGTTGAATGTTCCCAGGCCTGACTCTTTTTCCCCCTCTCTGCAGTTATAATATGGAGAGCAGCACTTGGGATGTGGTGCCAATCAATAGTGGTCCTCTGCAGAGATATGGCCATTCTCTGGCTCTCTACCAGGTAAAGCAGCTAATGGTCACAGCCCACTATCAGGGTGGATGTGTTCCTTCCATTTAGCTTTCTGACATCAACTGATACCATACACCTATATAGGGCTCTATACATCTATATACTGTAGGGTTCTCTCTCCGACTCTTTCTGTTTCTCTGGGGTTTTCTCTCTCCTTCACACATAAACTGTGTACCTTTTATATAGGGTTCTCTCTGTCTCTGTCTCTCTCTCTCTCTCTCTCTCTCTCTCTCTCTCTCTCTCTCTCTCTCTCTCTCTCTCTCTCTCTCTCTCTCTCTCTCTCTCTGTGTGTTGGGTGAGGGAGCTAAGAGGATTGCCTCCCTGGGTCTGAGTAGAGATAACATTGCAGTAAGATTTATGTGGGGACCTCAGGGTTTGTCAGAGAGCAGAAGGGCTGCAGGCTTTGCTTCGGCTAACTGACACTTTGTCTCACTAGGGGAAACAAGCATGACCACGTTTAAAAGGCCTGCTCTGCCTCTTCTCCCCTTGAAACTATAGGAGTCTGTCTGAATGACCCTCCCTGTTAAATAGAAAGGCTGCCTCTGGCATGTATGTGTGACATTAAACTCTTCCTTTACTACTAAACTTGATTTTATATTTGATGTCTTACTATGATTGCTGACCTAAGGCGATTCAGCTTTGCTTACGTGAGTTGATTGGGAGTAGTATTTACAGCTCAAAGGTTATGGCTAGAAAGGCTGAGAAGTTTATTTTGGAACGACTCACTACATTACTTGCAGTTTAGAATGCTTTAAAATGGTACCTCCAAGGAAGACCTCACTAATTGTTTTGTCGTTAAAAAAAGCTGCACATACTAAAGGTTCCACATATTAACATACTTCCACTTACCGGTTTTAGAGCTAGCCTAAGCTGCAGTCTGTGTTTGGGACAGAGGTTGATATTTTTATTGTAGAGTAAAACAGCCATGAGTTCAGACAGAGGAAGGCGCGAAGCGAGAGAGATAACTGGGCCCAAATTCTGTCTTCTCCAGCAAGCGGCATTCTTTCATTTTTTTTTCTCGCTTACCCAGCGTGGAATTTTTGTATGGAGGTCAATGAGAAGACCTGTTATGACTTATTTGATTGAATAGAAGTTACGTACCGATTATGTTGTAACGAGTGTGCTGATATAAGTAGGAATGGATGAAATATATTTGTGTGTTCACCCATCTACACACAATGCCCAATCACGGAAAAGTGAGAATATGTTTTTAGACATTTTTGAAAATGTATTGAAAGTTAAAAACTTAAATATCTCATTGACATAAGTATCCCTGAGTCAATCATTTGTTGAATCACCTTTGGCTGCGATTACAGCTGTGAGTCTTTCCACACCTGGATCAACATTTGCCCATTAATCTTTAATAGCAACTCCAGTAAACATTTGGCCTTTTACTTTAGGTTATTAACCAGCTGAAAGGTTAATTAATCTCCAAAAAGCATACTTTTTATTATGTCACTCTGTCAATTAGGTTAGTATTGTGCATTAACTACAATGTGGTTGATCCATCCTGTTTTCTCCTATCACAGCCATTAAACTCTGTAACTGTTTTAATGTCACCATTGGCCTCATGGTGAAATCCCTGAGCGGTTTCCTTCCTCTCCAGCAACTGAGTTTGGAAGGACATCTGTATCTTTGTAGTAACTGGGTGTATTGATACACCATCCAAAGTCTAATGAATAACTTCCCCATGCTCAAAGAGATATTCATTGTCTGTTTTTAAATGATTTGTTTTTACCAATCTACCAATAGGTGCAAGGCATTGGAAAGCCTACCTGGTCTTTGTGGTTAAATCTGTCTTTGAAATTCACTGCTCGACTGAGGTACCTTACAGATAATTGTACACTCAGAGGCCAGTTTATTAGGTACACCAACCCGTGACCAATCCTATCCAAAACTGCAAATGAATGGCGCTGATGGGTAGACTACCAAACTTGCTAACGGCCCCCGCTAATGGCCTGGTACTCAGTGCTCTCTGGAATTAGAATAATATGAATGATGAGGACAAATGGTGATGGCTCCAAAAGGGAGCCTCGGACCCAATATGCATGAATTCATTTCAAAAAACCATTTTGAAAGTACCTAAAGAACAACCGGTCGGATCCCCGTAAGGGAAGATCTGAAAGCCAATTGTTTTTACTACTTTATTAAATTGAAGCCAGAAAGAGAGAGCGAGAGAGCGAGGCACAGAGGGAGGATCTGTAGGTTATTAGGGAGTGGAGGCATAGTGTGTACCTGTTGGCTTTTGGTCGCTGTAGCCTTTCTTTATCATTTCATTTTGAATTCTGTCATTTTAATTCCATCGTCCACTGATTAGATATTGCTAACTTGCTTGCCACACAAGCTGAGCGGCAATGCATTTGAGCGCATGCCTTTTTTTTTTTTGCAACCTTTTCAAGGTTGCAAAATATAGAGTCCCATCATGAAACCCATATGTTTTGATTTCGAAGACATTCCCAGGTTTATAGGCCTTTTCACAAATACATAAATAGTGGATACTATTCTGATAGTTGAGGCTGTATTAAATTGATTTATTAGACTTCTTTAAATGTAGATGTGCCGAAGGCGCACATCATCAGCTTATATAGAAGTCCGGAGATGATAAACATGTTGATGTTAATTAACGGTCGATTACCATGAGACCGGCAGTCATTTGCGTGACAATTACCGGCTGACAAAATGTCATGACTGCCCCACCGTAGGTATAATATATAATAATATATGCCATTTAGCAGACGCTTTTATCCAAAGCGACTTACAGTCATGTGTGCATACATTCTACGTATGGGTGGTCCCGGGAATCGAACCCACTACCCTGGCGTTACAAGCGCCATGCTCTACCAACTGAGCTACAGAAGGACCACAGAAGGTATGATTGTTGGTGCCAGGCACGCCGTATCCAGTAGCTCAGAAATGGCTGTTTAATGCCTCACAAATTATCGAAAGGACAGGCTACTTTGACACTGACAAACTAAGAATCTGAGATCAATAAAAACAACCTTGTCTCTTGAATCCATCAATAGCCTAGGCCTAGTCGTGTGGAGACACACATATTATAGTCCTAAAAAAGCTTTCCAGATTCACTGACTCACCCAATGGTGCGCAGCTCACTCACCGGCGATGGCCGATGCACTCTTGCCAAAAGCTTATCTCTCTTGTTTTACTTTGTAAAACAATGCTGTTCGATAGGCCTATCACCGTCAAAGTTTTGACTCTGGTGTGAATACTATTTCTGGATTTGTGCAAACATTTCTAAAAGCATGTTTTCACTTTGTCATTATTGGTTATTGTGTGTAGATGGTTGAGAAAGAACATATATTCTATCCATTTTGAATTCAGGCTGTAACACAACATTTGGAATAAGTAAAGGGGTATGACTACTCCTTGAAAGCTGTGAGTGTGTGCATGTGTGGACAGTCATGGCTGTGTGCCAACTTCTTCACTATACCCCTATCTTTCACATGTTCCATTCATGTGCTTGCTTTGAACACACTTAGCCCATCAAGTGTTCCTTTCTTAGTCACAGTGGTGTACCTGCACCACTGGTGTCTCCAGGTGTCAATTAATCAAAAACAGAAAACTTTCCGGGAAATGGAGGAGACGTCTCTATATTAGACATTATGGCAGTAGAGACGTATTTAGTTGTACCTGTCTAACTCCCTGTGCTTCACTCTATTCATTTCCTCTGTGGGTGTGAAGAGCCCTGTTTGACCGCTGTTCTTCAGCCACCGGCCCCAAATACGGAAAGGAGCAATCCACAATTAGCATATAAATGGACACCTACGAACTAGTGCAGCACAGAAATCAAGCCAACAAACCTGGAGTTGAGAGACAGGAACATGAGTATAGACTTTCAGAGTCAGGGAGAAGAGCATGTGTGGGTGTGACCATGCATGTTGTTGTTTATACACACACACACACACACACACACACACACACACACACACACACACACACACACACACACACACACACACACACACACACACACACACACACACACACACACACACACACACACACACCCCCCTACTCTCTCCCCTCCATACACACCATCCCCCTCACGTCTATAATTCAAGAGTCCTCCATCTACCCTGAAATATGTAATTCTTTTCTATCTCCCCTCTAAGGATTGAGAGATTACCGTAAGCATCTGTCGCTGCTAGGAATATAGGCCGTCGCTCTTGCCCATTATCGATTTTATAATACCGACCGAAGCAATAGCTTGTCATTACGCGTGCATTCAGATCATATCGTTTATATAACATCCCCTGCTTGGCATTCACATTTTGTATTCACAAATAAAAAATGTCAGCTTCAATAAAAGTCCCACTTTGTCGGAAATTGAGCTTCCGAGGGAGGCGTGGTAGAAACAGAAGCGTGGTGGTTGCTGCTCAGCTGGTGATGCCATGGTTAAAACCCCCTCCAGCCGGTTGTGATTACCAATTGTGTGTTGGAGTGTGTGTTTGGTTGTGTGTTTTGTGCACTCCTCTTCCTCCCCCTCTGCTTCTACTACAGGACTCAGACCTTGCGAGTGTGAGAGAGTAATCTCTCGTGGACAGAGGCATGTAAAATGAATGGTATTAGGCTCTGTCAACAGGCTGTGGGAATGCGACGACTAACGAGGAACTTTGTTCCGGTACGCTGATTCTTCGGCACTGATCATTTGGACAAATCATGATTTCGCAGGTGCTCGCATCTTTCGAGTTTCGGAAGGGGAGGGGACGTTTGGCTCATAGACTAGCCTGATTCTTGCATAGTATCTTTCGTGTTAATATCTTTCTCCTCACATCTCTCCCCAGAACTTACTTAAGCATTTTACACAATTATGCAAGATTTTAGTTCTGTTTTTCCGAGATTAGTGAAATGTGTTTCAGGTGGGTGCTGCAGTGCGTGCTGAGGTAATTTACAAGTAAGATAAGCAGATTTCCTTGACAGAAAATACATTGAGGCGCTTAAGGCAGTTGGTTCCCTGGTGGGATGTGTTTGTGGCCAGGGATACGGTATAATTGGCCCCGTGCTGTGTAGCAACACAGTGTATCACCTGTGCTAGGATGTTCCCTTCTTTGTTTCTGTGATGGTGGAGCTCCTCTAGGTTGACTGTACAGTACAATATGTTGCTTTATGGTTAGGAAATGGAGAGTTGCAGTAGCGTGGTAGTCTGCACTGTAAAAACAGCATGCCATAGCATGTATGACTGTATTGCTAGCTTAGATCACTGCAATAGCTGTAGTAGGTTTTTAGTTGCATATACTCTAAAAGCCTTTAGTTGCATAACTATCAGGTTAAGGTAGTTGATTGTTATCTGTAGTATCAGGTGATTCAGTGGTTGACTGCCGTGTGAGGCTATAGCAGCCGTCTTTCTTATTGATTGTTGGTGTTCACGGTGCAACGTAGCTATACCAAGTGTGTGTATTTGGGGGTGTATTTGGGGTCCAGCTCCCACTCTGGCAGAACTGATACACACTATGGAGAAGCTCAAGGTCCTGCAGCTCAATTAGACACACACACACACACTGTCGCGCCTTCTTCTCATACTGAACACAAGCATGCACAGAGCAGACATATTGTCGAGGGCAGTCGGTGATAGAAACCCCTTTAATCTAGTCTGTCTTTACAAATATAAACACCAATCTCTAACACATATTCTCTGTCATCTCATGTCTCTGATGTTTGCCCCCCTCCTCAGGACGACATCTACATGTATGGGGGGAAGCTGGAGGCCGGTTCAGGCAACGTGACAGATGAGCTGTGGGTCTTTAACATCCCTAGTCGAACTTGGTCCCTGAGGACCCCGAGCAGCCTGGTCCAGGGACAGCCCTACGCCGTGGAGGGACACTCCGCCCACCTGACTGAGCTGACCAATGGGGACCTGGTGATGGTGATCATTTTCGGCTACTCACCCATCTACAGCTACATCAGCAAAGTGCAGGAGTACAACATCAGTAGGTCCAATAATGGATGTATGGATGAATCAAATGAAGGAGTGAATGAAGTCTGTCCCTCCATCTATTCATCCATTGATCTCTCTTGTCTGTCTTCTTAACCAATTGATTTGTCTCAGTCTGACGTTAATCAATCAGTCCACCCTCCATTAGCCTGCTATATATCTGAGCCAAGAGAATCAGAGAATTGGGTTGTTAAGTGGGGTTAACAGCCATGATGAATAATCCCCATTTTTATTTTATCTTTAACCACGCAAGTCAGTTAAGAACAAATTCTTATTTTCAATGACGGCCTAGGAACAGTGGGTTAACTGCCTGTTCAGGGGCAGAACGGCAGATTTGTACCTTGTCAGCTCGGGGGTTTGAACTTGCAACCTTCCGGTTACTAGTCCAACGCTCTAACCACTAGGCTACCATGAATGATTTACATTCCACATGTAGGCAGATTTCGGAGCATTCCAAAATAGGCAAGGAGACATCAACATCCGCAGATGACCTCAACAACGTTGTGTTCATTTCATGGTGCTCAACGATTAGTTGTTGTTGTTGGGGTCATCTTTGGGTGCTGCTGTCACTCATCTATTTATGGAAGGCTCAGGGTCTTTAATGTTTACCAAGATAACTCTCTTTTCCCATTAAAAAACACTTTTGTAGCACCATTACCTGCATAGTACTCTGTGGCAGTCTTATTCTTATGATGGCAAGTACACTTACTGTCTATATACAGACACGTATACACCCCACAGTATCTCACAGTATCTTTTTGATATTTTTTGTAAGATTGAATTTGGTAATTTATTAACAATATACAACATACACATACAAATGACAACATCATACAAACATCAACTACATCACACCTGCCCAGATCCACTAGCACACACCCCCATCTCCAGCTCACTTATCACTTTCCTCCATATGGCCTGAAACGGAACCATTCTGTTTCTCTCCGTAGCCCATGCATTTTCAATATTTAAATAATAAATCATTAGATTTTTTTTCCATTTTTGCTAATGATGGCTTATGATTGATTTCCAAGTTTTTAGTATACGTTTTTTCAAGACGATTGATAAGTAGAGAATCGTCTAACCAATCGGGTGTCTCACTACACCCCCAAATGCCATGTCTCCAAATACTTAGACAGACGGATTAAAAGCATGTTTACATTGTAATACTTCTGACAGCCAACTTTCTAGCTCCGCCCACAACTTCCGGAATTTATAGCATTCCCAGAAAGCTTGGATTATTGAGTCATTATTAGTTTTACACTTAAGACACGACTCTGCTGTTGTGCTGTAGAATGTTTGAATGTTGTCTCTTGTATAATAAATTATATACATTAGCTTATAGTGGTTTAAGTTTACATTTCAAATTAACTGTAATTTTGTTAGTTATGCTCCAACTTTCCCTCCATCATGTGCCAGCATCAGTTATTTTTAAGTCTTGGTTAGTTTATATTAGTTTATATTATTTTCTAAGATATTGTCTGTTGGATATGCCCTCTGCAAGGTTTTGTAGATCTTCCCTATCATATGAACATCCTTTTCTGCATCAAATAAGGTTATCCTCTTGACTGCCTTAGCGTCAAGGTCCTTTGACCAGAGCTGGTGACCACTGTTGAACGCCTAGGTTTTCATACCAGCAGATGGCGCTAAGCTACAGTGTTTTGAGGAGTAACAATCAGGTGAATGCCTGCATTACGAAGCATTTCAGCCTATAGGAGATTTAAAGGCTGGACTGGGCTCACTGCAGCCCAGTCACATTAAAGACTGTGGAGAGAGTTTAAGAGGAAGGGAGGGGACATCTACAGTGTTGGGTACTCCAGTCCTCGAGTACCTCCAATAGCACACAAAAAACACCTGATGGCTCTCTGGTCATTAAGAGGAGGTGGCACCTAGGCAAGACCTTCTAGGAGAAGAAGATAATTAATGTGCCTGAGTTCTACAGGAAACTCACTTTATTACCTCCCTCTCTCCCTGCCCCTCATCTCTCTCCCCTCCCCTTACCTCTCCCTCCCTCATATATCTCTCCCCTATCCCTCCCTCTCCATCTCAAACTAGTCCCCCCTCAAACAGTTTTTTTCCGATAATTAGTTTTATTTGGAGCACTATGGATATTGTGATATTTCATCAAATTTAGAGAGTTGTGTCACCATTTAGAAAGTTGAGTCTACCTTTTAGGTGACTTTCTATAAGTGAAAGGAAGAAGGAAATAGTTTGTAAAAAGAGCTCACCTGACAAACTGTCAGTAAACTGTTTGACCTTCCCTCATTATCTACTTCTCACTTTCTCTATTTCCCTTCACTTGTGGGATTTGTGAGGTCTGCTTCTCAGTGTACCACATGCTCCGTGGCCTCCCCCTCTCTCCAGCTCTCCCTCCATCTGTCACAAGGGGACTTGAAGTACATGGTGGAGCAGCCCGCTGGCTTGGTCTGGCTCCCAGAGTCAGCCTTTTACACACACTCTCATTTGACACACCCAGGCACGCACACTCACGAGCATGGATGCTTATTTTCCATACCATATGTCTCAAAGCTGATCCAATCATGTTGTCCCACTCACACTAAGATGTACTTCTCCTCTGCCTCTCTGTCACACAGGGACAAACTCCTGGCAGGTCCCTGAGACCAACGGGGCCATCGTCCAGGGTGGCTATGGCCACAGCAGTGCGTATGACAGCTCCGGCAGGTGCGTGTATGTCCATGGGGGCTACAAGGCCCTGCCTGCCAACAAGTATGGCCTGGTGGACGAGCTGTATCGCTATGAGGTGCAGACCCGGACCTGGTGAGTGCTATTAGGTTGGCAGAAAGTGTCTGTCTGTCTTGTCTGTCTGTCAGCATGTCTGTCTGTCTCTCTCTGTGTTTGTGCTTGTATCAGCAGATGCATTAATCACTTGAAAGTTCACAGGCTGTAACAATTTACCAGTCCTGAGAAAACTGTGTAAAATAAGCCTATTTTCCCCAGTGCCCCAGTAGCAAAATGCATTTATTTGCTAAATGTCGAGTGTACAGACGTTTGGCATCTTACATTAGGTAGATGTTTAACACAGAGATGCTTGTCTTGCCTGTGTTCAGACACTGTGTCTAGACGCTCAGTGCTGGACAGCTGAAAGGCAGATTTGTCAAAGCACACTAATGCAATAGTCAGCATTGTGTTGCGAGGAGGTACTCATTATGTCCACATACCTAGACATTCAGCGCCAAACACATGAGCATACTGGAAAGATACAGAAGGATGAGCTAGAGAGATTCACAGTGAAGCAGAGATTGTATACACAGTGTGATATGAAAGGAGGCCTCCGCTGAACCTTGACGGATGGATGAGCGACAGGGGAGGGTACGCCCTTTCAATCTTCCCCCTCTCTCTCACTGTCTCTCTGTTTCCCATCATCCAGACTGTCACATATCCCTTGGGTTTGACAGTGACCAGTGTCTGTCTGCATGGCCAGTGTGTGTCTGTCTCTGTTGATCCTCAACTGGAGTTCTGTTTGTCTGCCTTTCATGTCTGATGTCAGTTGTATATTCACTGTTAACTTATTGAGGCAGTTGATGTGCCCTCTTGACAAAGCTTGTTGAGACATAGCACACAGTTTATTGCAATCGGTCCATTTATTTACAGTCGGTAGGTTGAATATACACTGAGGCTACTTAGGCAGAAATGGAATTTGGAGTTGTCAAACCCTCTCAGAACTAGGAAGTCTGTAAACCCCTACATACTCTATCTGTATCTATGGATAGTACAGTTGATGCTTAGGCAGACGGTGGGGACTGTGCACTTTGACCCTAGCAGAGGAGATGGGAGAGGATGAAATATTCCTGTAGAGTTTTGTGTGTGTGTGTCCATGGTGCCACATTATGGATGACGTCTGTCTGGGTATTTGACCTGGCCTATGGAGAGTGACCTTCAGACCAACTGTTCACTTGCATAAACCACATGACCCAGACTAGCCCACACACTGCTGTAATCAACACCCAGGGATGGGCACACAGGCACGCACACACTTATGCATGCACGCACATACATGCTCATAATTGACACGTTAAAACATTAGCATGGTGACTGTGTATGTGTGTTTGTGTTGACAGGATGATCCTGAGAGAGAGTGGTCTGGCACGGTACCTCCACACTGCAGTGCTGAGCAATGGGGCTCTGCTGGTGTTTGGAGGTAACACCCACAATGACACGTCCCTCAGTAACGGAGCCAAGTGCTTCTCGGCTGACTTCCTGGCCTACGACATAGGTAAGGACCAATCATATGCATTCAGACAAATCATTGGTAACAACCATCCCCTCCTCAACTGTTTTTGGTATGATGCAATCCTCATGTTTTGAACTGACTATATTTGACACCTTTGTGCTGAAAATACAAGTTACCGGTTTCAACCTCCAGGCATATGGTACATGTATAAATGTTACACACTCAATACATATACATACATAGTCAAGTATAATCAACCCCAACCCCCTACCATACAATACCACACATTCCTCCATGCAGACATCATACATGTGATCTTCATTGTCACCAGCATGCGCCCACCCACCCACTCCCATCAGAGTTGACCCCTGACCCCTAAAGCCACAGTCATTTGTAATTTTCCACTGTTAGTTGCCTCCCAGGCCTGGACCCACACAGATCACACAGTGAGTGTAACCAAAGAAGAACTGGCAGGTGACATTCTGCAGCCTAAGGGAAAGTGTGTTCACTGACCTTTGACCTCAACAAACAACAGCATTAGCCTTAGGCTGTTATGAAAGTCAAGTGGAAGTGTAAAGCTAAGATACCTTTCCATAGGGGTGAATGCACAGCCCCAATTACCTGAGATAGAAGATCACGTTCTATTGTAACAGTGACAGTAGACATCCTTTAAAAAGTGGAACTAGCTCAAAAACCAAAAGTTATTCATAACCACTCATGATTAGGGCTGTGGCGGTAATGGCATTTTGTCAGCCGGTTATTGTCATGCAAATGACTGCCGGTTTCACGGTAATTGACCTTTAATTAACATAAACCCGTTTAGCATCTCCAGGCCTCCACACATACAAGCCACTGATGCTCACCTTCGGAACATCTACATTTTTTTTAAAGTACAAAAAAATCTATTTAATAAAACGCTAAATAAATCCATTATTTATTTTTAGACCGGTCTAAAGAAACATTATGATATGGAGAAAGTGTATTTCAGAAGAACCAAATGTAAGTCGGCCTACTATATGTTATTTGGCTATGCGCCATGCCATTGGCTAGTTCATTTAGCAGACAAGATATGCTTATGATTCCCGTGCCATTATTTTATACTCTATGATTTTATTGTAAGAATATAATAGAGAGAATATATAAAGAATATATAAAGAATATAATTGAACTTAGCTGAATAAAATAGAAAAAGGATATTTTTCTCATTCCCGAGTGAGTGCGCATATGAAGTGGCTATGTTGAGTTATTTATTATTTGGTAAATTTAGTTGTGAAACCTTAGAATGTATTAGAAATCAAAACATATATGGGCTGCATAATGCCACTATAGCTATTGACTATTTGAAAAAGTCACACACAAAAAGACGTCCATGAAAGGTAGTCGCGGCGTCGTCCAGGTTAATGGAGGGTTTAGCCGGGGGGCTTTACTTGGCTCATCAAACTCTAGCGACTCCTTGTGGAGGACCGGGCACATGAAGGCTGACTTTGGTTGTCAGTTGAACAGTGTTAAGGTTAAGCGGGCGGGCGGGTGTTAAGAAGTGCGGCTTTGGGATAAAAAAGGGGGTAGAAATTACAATAAAAATAAATAAAAATAAAGCTGTTCCTTGGCTCAGGCAGCACACCCTGTTCTTTCATCAAGTGATCATATTTTCACCCATCAGACTATTCTCAATGTAATATTGTCTTTATTAATATGTACAATTTGTTTCGATATAGAATGGCCCATTATCAAATGGGTGGGAACAGGGGCAGGGGAAAAATACATTAAACTAAATCATGCCAGGTAGACTACTCTGGTTTTATAGGGGAGCAGAAATAGGCCTAAATATAGTAGCATCTGGGATCCTCATATTTTTATTGGCAACCCTCAAAACTCTTCTTTCACACAGGATTGCATATAGAAATGTCTGGGCTTATAAGAACAGTTATTTCACTCACATATTTCACCCCAACTCTGTATTGCCATGGGCTCTCCAACCATGTTTCTGCAGCTACCCAGCACCTAATTTGGGAAACCAAGTGAAATCTGTTCGGGAACATCGATGGTAACATGTTTTCATAACGAAACGTACAGTTTATTGGCATATGGATGTTCTACATGCAACGTCTTAAATGTTTTGAATGAATTGTCACCTTAGAAAGCGCTGTCCAATTCGTTGTGTTTGGCTTTGACCATGTTTTCCACACAGTTTCAACCTGTTGTTGAACTTCTTTCTTCAAATTGATCGATCACAGTGAGGTCAAAACATTTAGCCTAACGATGAGTTTTAAAAGCATGATGCTGTTTTGATGATAAGTGTTTGATGTGATTTTCCATTGCATTTGCATTGATGTCAGAGTGGTTAGAGGGACAATAGAACCATGAGTACCAGGCCATTAGTGACCTGATGGTCGTTATGGAGTTGTGTACCACCAACGCATGTCCAGAGTGCATAAAAGGAGATAACCGTGACTCAACTGTCACGTGGAATTTGACTGTGGTCATGACTTATGACTGCCGGTGTGGTGGTAATACGGTCACTGCAACAACTCATGATAGATTATTCATTACCCCCTGGTCAAATAAAGTTATTTTGCCCTCTTTGGAGTTAGTAAGCTCTCCTCTGCAAGATATGAAAGGGCGGTTTAGTACTAAAGGTTTAGAGTTATGTGTGGGTGTGTACATGTGCGTGCCTTCCTGTGTGTGTGTGTTTGGACGACTTGGGGTTTTACTCGAAATCTCGGGATGTGAGTTACAGCTCACCTTTCAGTGCTGACAGTAATACAGTGGGGATCATTAACGCCCCATAAAGAGCTGCAGAATGGGAGCCGGCCAGATGGCGTCTGCTCTTTTATGAATATTTGTTTTGAATACAGTGACTCTGCAGGGGCATTACAGGACATTCAGCACAGGGAGGGAGGCAAGGGAGGAGGAGAGGGATGCGTCCTCAAATCTCGACAGCCAGCCCTTCCCTGACTCTGTTCACCAGCCACCCTTCACAAGTTTTACTGCACTGAGAGAGCAGGGGAGGGTTGATGGAGAATTCAAATAGAGCGATGGAGACAAAAGAAATAGCAAGATTGGGACGAGCAAGAGAGAAAGAGGAGACAACATTAAGTCAATGAGTCATTAAGGTAGTAGATGTAGCAATGCATTCAAAGAAAGAAAATACATTAAAGCGGAATGTTTATCCGCTAATTAGAAGATGTAGCAAATCCAGATAAGGACGAGATGTTTGAAGAACATGACTGTAGCTTTCTCCAGCAGTCATGGAGGGTCACTGCTCAACTTTCATTCTTAGTCATTTTAATCGCCAGTCCAATCACCTTGAGTAGGCCACTCCCAATGGATACAAAGTCCAATGTCACTTTTATGATCCGAAAGCAACTGATTGTTTTATGTTCAAGGTGTTAGGCTAGACTGATGCTTGGCTTGGGGAATGTGGTCTAGACTCTTCACTCAAGCCCAGGCAAAACCAATCTCTGTGATTGGAGCTCCGTTATATAGGCCAGTGTTTGCCCAGACATGGCCTCTTGGCGACCTGTCATTCATTATAGTCCCTGAGGACTGGGTTGTCACTGGACATTGTTGACTCATTTCATTACAGAGCCAAATTAACAATCTCCATTATCAGCCTCTTATAGAGAGAACAGGTTTGCGGAAGGCATTTTCTCTGTATTGCTTTTATAATAATGGAGCAATTTTTCTTATAAAACATGCCTGAACCTACTATAGACCAAAACATAGCTATAGTGAAGGTTGCTTCTTACTCAAGTATTGCTGAAAGACATTGTAGCCTACTACAGTACATATGAGATGTGTCAACAGGTTTCTCTAGTTGAATGTGTTAAAAGTCTCATTTATTAGTTAATGGACTGATATGACTTCCTCTCGTCTCCGCTCGTCTCTCTGTGAGCTAATTAATTAGTTCCACCTGTGGAAGAGGCCTCACTCTACCGCTCCCTCTCTCTATCGGCCCCGCCACGCACGCTGAGAGACGGTTTTAAGCGCTAATTTGTTTTTGTTTTTCTCTGCTAACCTTGGAGGGGGAGAGCGTTATTAGCTTTTTGTGTTTTTCTTCTGCGAGAGATTTAATTCAGGTCGACACAGATGGCAGTTTTAATTTGCGTTTAACCCCCCCCCCCCTCATTACCCCATCTTCATACTTCTAATTAGATTTGGGGGAAATGAACTCTAATTAAAAATGTTTTGTCCCCACACCCCCTGAAAGGCAACTGGCAGCGCTGTCTTCAACAAGAGTGACCTGTTTATATTGGAGCTCCAGACAGTGTCTCTCAAAGCAGCCCCCGACCACAAAAACACATTTCATTAAGTTTGCCATTTGAATGAGTTTGATTTCCCCATCACTCTCGACTCTGGTGCAGATTTGGTCTGCTGATTCTCCTGTCATCTCCCCCGTTCTACGTGTACATTATTCATGGTTCCTCTGCCAATATCCTGGGAGGAAATGAAAAAGGGGGACCGTTGTGATAAGTATCAGTGAGTTTCATTATAGAGAGTCATCTCCAGCCATCTCCAGTACACCTCAGGTGGTTGGAAGACCCAATGGGCTGTCTGTCAGGCCATATCTGGGGTATGGATTCACTCTAGCTCCAGGCTTCAGGATAGGTAGTAGGCCTCAGATAGTGTTAACGTCAGGATTCCAATTTAACTGCTGGTGGTCTGTCACAAAAACGTATTTTGGTCTGTCCCTTTAGCCACTGCATCACCTATGCACATCTCTATCTTATGCGACTATCAAAAAGTACCGTCGGTCTGATCAGCTGAGAGAGAGTGTTAGAATGATTGACGTTTAAATGCGATCACACCATGACCCTGTCAGAGAGCAACTTGGTCTTTCGGAAGTGATTACAGCGCCTTCTGATCTGGACTGGTGTTGTTGACTTGTCTTTCCCTTTAAACACGGTCCCAATTAGCCAAGCACTTGCGTGGTCGTTTGCAACCTGGCTGCACAATTAACTCCCAAGCACAGTTTATATTGGACAACTAATCTGGGTAAATGGCACATTTACATATTAATGCAATAGTGGACGTGTGGGTTGTAAAGCATCAGAAAGCTGTAAAATGAAATGCTAAAATACACGATCGTGATTGCTCTTAGAGCCATTACTCTGAACCACAGCCTAGAATCCCCAACAGACAAGATCAATGGATGGTTAAACTGGTTTGTGAAGTCATATATGAGGCAGCCACATAATAAACAATTCAAAGACATTATGTTAAGAGGTTGGCGTTTATACTCTCCGAGGATCCCACTAACAGTGAGGAAACTGAACGTTGTATCTCTCAATTTAACATGATTTGGCTCGTGATATTAACAAAGTGAAGAAATCGGCTTTGCCTACTATCATTTTCTCTATGTTATTATTTGTTTGCTCTGAGCAGAATGGTAGATAATCACTGACAGACAAATTGTCTAGCTGTATTGTGGGCTGTGTTGTCAGAGCTGCTCCAGGTAGACTTGTTGTAGCCTACCCACGGATCAGTGCGGTACCTGACCGGGGTCCTAGGAGATTGGTAATCAAACTACCATTAAGGCTCTGTGTGCCCACCACCACCACCCCAGGATTGTCTAATAGCAGCTGCAGTGTATTCAACTTTAATTATGGTTATTTATGCAATCGTAAAAGGCATCTTTTCTAGCTGCAGTTAGTTGTTTATGATGGCCCTGTTTCTAGGGTATGGCCCCTAGTGCTCTGCTATGCTCACACACAGTGTTAATCACTGCTGGGCTTGACACACCCAGCCCTATAGGGGACCATGATATTCATACAGGCCATTCTCCACAGCCTCTGTTCAAAGGATTCTCATACGTGTTAATAATGTAGAGTTGACACTTCCATTGTAGATTATGTGTGTGTGTGCAACAGTGCAGATGTGGTGTGTGTGTGTGTGTACCCAGTCTCAGGTCTCACAGATATTCTGTCTCAGTGGCTCTGGTACTTACTGTATTCTGTGTTTCAATGTGTGCAGTAGGGTGGTATGGTACAGGCCTACTGAAATGAAATCCAAGCAGGAAAGGAACACAACTTTTCCCCCTCAATCTGGAGTCCAGAGGGTTGCCTGTCACAGTTTCTTGGGTGATAGTATGAGTATGGTGTGGAGGGAGAGTCGCAGTAAATAACCAGAACAGCTCATAGGGCAGAAGCCTATCTCCCTTTTCTGTAGCATGAGGCAGCTTGATGTACAAGTACAACCCCCTGGAAAGGATGCTAGTCTATTGTAGGGCCTTCACCCCAATCTTTCTGCTCTGCTTAGCACTGCTTCGCTGAGTGCTAAGCAGAGACACATTAGGACCCATTTTTACAGCCTTTGGTATGATTCACAACCTTCCAATCTCAGGGCGGACACTCTAACCTCAAGGACACTGAGTTGGTCTAGAGTCGCAGTGGAGGTATCAATTTTGGGTATTGCGGTTGTTTGCTTGATACACGTTTCTACTGAAGCAAAAACGGATCATGTGCATGTTTGTTCTTTTCAGCTTGTGATGAATGGAAAGTCCTGCCCAGGCCAGATCTCCACCGTGATGTCAACCGCTTTGGCCACACCTCTGTTGTCAGCAATGGGTCAGTCACTCACATCCACTATATTGCCCCTCCGTTACTTTGTTTGTTTGTTTTATCTCACAGTTTCCTGACATCAGTTTCCTCAGTGTTACCTGGTAATGATGTGTACTCTGAGTATTTCCTGCGTTGTGTTCTCGGTAACACTTCATTTGGATAGTTCATCTGTAGATGCTCTACAGACTAGCAGTAACATTTCAACTATCTACTAACCCTAACCTTAACTCCTATCCTAACCCTAAACATAACCCTTGCCCTAACTCTAACCTTAACCCTTACCCTTAGCCTAACGCAAACCCTTACCATGACCTTAACAAGCAGTTGCTTATCAACAGATTGTTTGTTGATGGTATGACCATTTGCAGAGCATCTATAGATGGATTATCAAAATAAAGTGTGATCGTGTTCTCTCCCCAGGTCCATGTATGTGTTTGGAGGCTTCTCTGGTGTGCTGCTGAATGACGTGCTGGTCTACACCCCTCCCAGCTGCCAGGCCTTCGATGAGGAGCAGCGCTGTGCCAACGCTGGCCCTGGTATCCACTGTGTCTGGTTTAGGGACCACTGTGTCCCTTGGGACACCGGCCATGCCAACGGCAGCGTACCCGCTCCCTTCTGCCCACCACGCACCAGTACGTGTTGCATGACATTGCTCTGTATTCTGTATTCATAGGATACATGTGTTGACACATTTTTATCTGCATATTTGTCATGGGGGAGGGTCGGTTTCGCTTCCCCCTCTGGTAGTTAGCTGACTAATGGATACATGTAGGGCTGTTGCGGTGACCGTATTACCGACACACCGGCGGTCACGAGTGATGAAGGCAGTCAAATGCCACGTGAACCTTTAGTCACGGTAATTAGGCTTCTCCAAGCTCTGATGCTGCTGATGGTCATTAGTAGTCTACCAAACTTGCTAACTGCCTGGTACTCAGCACTCTATTGTCCTTCTAATCACTCTGACATCAATGCAACAAAAAAATCTGCTGCCCCTGCTTCGGTACAGGTGCATGATAATGGTCCATTCTAAATCAAAACAAATTTCACACATGTATTATTTAGTATATGTAACGACAAGATTAAATCAAGAATAGTCTGATGGATGACAAAATTAACCTATCACTTGTGAATTATATATTATCTGTTGTGAATGATGCCCAGCATAAGAAAAAATAATAAAAAATATAAATCATATTCGCACAGATCATGTAGTCTAGCCCATAGGCCTATATGTTTTAATAAGGTTTGTATCACAACTAAAGTGTCCAAATAACTTCAAATTAAGCACATAATCCGCTTTACAAGGGTTGTAAGAGCCTAACTGGCATACATAAGCAGCGCCTGTTTGGGGAAGATAATTTTCACCATAAAAATGCACCTTTATAATAAAAGCATCACATGCATAATTGCATTTGTGGTCACTTTTGATAATGGTGTTTTCTGCTAATGGAACATTCGCGCTTGTGCTATCCAACCTCCAAACGAGCTTCAATGCCATACAGCACTCCTTCCGTGGCCTCCAACTGCTCTTAAACGCGAGTAAAACCAAATGCATGCTTTTCAACCGATCGCTGCCTGCACCCGCATGCCCGACTAGCATCACCACCCTGGATGGTTCCAACCTTGAATATGTGGACATCTATAAGTACCTAGGTGTCTGGCTAGACTGCAAACTCTCCTTCCAGACTCACATCAAACATCTCCAATCAAAAATCAAATCCAGAGTCGGCTTTCTATTCCGCAACAAAGCCTCCTTCACTCACGCTGCCAAGCTTACCCTAGTAAAACTGACTATCCTACCGATCCTCGACTTTGGCGATGTCATCTACAAAATGGCTTCCAACACTCTACTCAGCAAACTGGATGCAGTCTATCACAGTGCCATCCGTTTTGTCACTAAAGCACCTTATACCACCCACCACTGCGACTTGTATGCTCTAGTCGGCTGGCCCTCACTACATATTCGTCGCCAGACCCACTGGCTCCAGGTCATCTACAAGTCCATGCTAGGTAAAGCTCCGCCTTATCTCAGTTCACTGGTCACGATGGCAACACCCATCCGTAGCACGCGCTCCAGCAGGTGTATCTCACTGATCATCCCTAAAGCCAACACCTCATTTGGCCGCCTTTCGTTCCAGTACTCTGCTGCCTGTGACTGGAACGAATTGCAAAAATCGCTGAAGTTGGAGACTTTTATCTCCCTCTCCAACTTCAAACATCAGCTATCCGAGCAGCTAACCGATCGCTGCAGCTGTACATAGTCTATAGGTAAATAGCTCACCCTTTTTCACCTACCTCATTCCCATACTGTTTTTATACTGTTTTTATTTATTTACTTTTCTGCTCTTTTGCACACCAATATCTCTACCTGTACATGCCCATCTGATCATTTATCACTCCAGTGTTAATCTGCAAAATTGTATTATTCGCCTACCTCCTCATGCCTTTTGCACACATTGTATATAGACTGCCCATTTTTTCTACTGTGTTATTGACTTGCTAATTGTTTACTCCATGTGTAACTCTGTGTTGTCTGTTCACACTGCTATGCTTTATCTTGGCCAGGTCGCAGTTGCAAATGAGAACTTGTTCTCAACTAGCCTACCTGGTTAAATAAAGGTGAAATAAAAAAAAAAAAAAATAGCCTACTAACATGTGCGCATTGCTGCATTTATAATGTGAAGACATAGCCTCATAGTCTATCAATATTTTAAGCTAAACATTCTTATTCTATTGGTATTCATTTGGGATCTATCGGTATTCATTTGGGATCTATCAAACTATCTTTGGAATATTTATTTCTCACACAGAATAGAATGTCGACCTTTGTACTATGGGGGATAGTAGATTGACATAGGCTAGTGCTTTTGCTGTTCGTTAGGCCTACTGATCTTGTTGGCTGACAAAAAAGTAAATGTGGACATTTCTTCCAATATCTTCAACATGCACCTCGGAATTGGATAAGGACACGCTCAGTTGCGTCTCTGATGTGTGGATCTTCACTTGTAGCCTGTGAGAAAGACCCGTTCACGTGATGGAGCACGCAGCACTCAGGGAGAAGGGCACAGCGGCCACTGGCCATAAAACAGCATGTTGTTTTTTAAGGTGCATTATGGCCACACCAAGGGGATGTCGCCGTGAAATTCTAGGCATTATCAAGTGCTTGTCAAATTGTGAATGAGTGACTGATGTAGCGTGTACAGTTTGCGCACACACTTTCAAGCTACTTTTTTCAGATCATCATTAGTCGCATCATGTAGCCTTACAATGTATTAAAAATTAAAACATATAGCCCAACGTTTGTAGAACAACTAAAGTTACATTCATAACTCTAAATTAACCATATAGGAATACCTATTTCTTTGTTTCATGTGCGCACTCCCTCAAATTGTTTGGAGAAAATATTATTTATATTTTATTCAGCTTTGTTCAATTGTATTCTTCATACTATAAAATAATGCCATGGAATTTTAAGCAAATCTTGTCTGCTAAATGAACTAGTGTAGCCCACAGCCATTTGGCATAGCCAGATCAGGACCGAACATAAGGACAATTCAGAGTATGCTATTCTGTTCTTCTGAAATAGACTACATTTTCTTCATATCATGCTTCTTTAGACCTGTCTAAAATAAATTATGGAATTATTGTGAAGGTGTAGGCTATATTACATGGATTTATTACTTTTTCAAATGTAGATGTTCCGAAGGTCTGCATCAGTAGCTTGTAGGCTATTTGTGGAAGGCAGGAGATGCTAATTGTGTTTATGGTAATTAACGGTCAATTACCGTGAGACCCACAGTTATTTGCTTGACAATCACTGGCTGACAAAATTTTGTGAACCCCACAACCCTAGATACATGTTCTATAGTTGAGCCGTCCATGTTGGAACCAATCCTCATTTCACATCAAACTCTCTTGTTCCTACCTGCCTCTTATACTGTGCTGTATGAATCATTACCCTTTTTGAGAGTAATAATAATTCTGATTCCTCGTAAGGCCTGTGTACATAGTGGTGGGAACAAAAGGTCAGGACCAACACAATTATCCCATTCGGAGGCAAATACAATTATGTTGGAAATACATTCACAAGGTTGCAGAAACACCTGTATTGTGTTTTAGAGTGTTATCGGAGGTGAATTGGACCGGTGATTAACTAATTAAATGACTAATTGATGACAGATTATCACACTGTTTATCCTCTGTCCTTCTCTATCCGTTCATTTGTCAGTGGCTGCTGGCATGGAGGGTGAGTTGAAATTGGCTCCACAGGGCAAATAGAAATGAAAGGCATATTGAGCTTGACCCATCTACCTTTTTGTTTTCCTACTGAGAAGGTGGTGTTGCAGGTGGCATTTTCATGTCAACCCTATTTTTTGTTTTTCTTGATTAAGTCAATGGCGCCGAAGGGGATGGCTGCCGTTTTACGGACTCCTAACCAACTGTACTATTTTGTTTGTTTTTTCACATTGTTTGTAACTCATTTTGTACATAATGTTGCTGCTACCATCTCTTATGACCGAAAATAGCTTGTGGACATCAGAACAGCGATTACTCACCTCGAACTGTATAAATATTATTTCTTTAATGAGTCCAATGCAAAGGATATACTGCTTTGTCCGATCTACGATTAAGACTATCCTACCAATGGATGCTACGCTACAGGACTGTTTTGCTAGCACAGACTGGATGTGTTCTGGGATTCATCCAATGGCATTGAGGAATACACCACCTCAGTCACTTGCTTCACCATTAAGTGCATCCACGACATCATCCCCACAGTGACCGTACGTACATATCCCAACCAGAAGCCATGGATTACAGGCAACATCCGCACCGAGCTAAAGGCTCGAGCTGCCTCTTTCAAGGAGCAGGACGCTTATAAGAAATCCTGCTATGCCCTCAGACGAAACCTCAAACAGGCAAAGCTTCAATACAGGACTAAGATTGAATCCTACTACACCGACTCTGGCGCTCGTCGCTTGTTGCATGGCTTGCAAACTATTGTGGACAACAAAGGGAAACCCAGCCACGAGCTGATGCGAGCCTACCAGACAAGCTAATGGCCTGTTATGCTTGCGTCGAGGCAAGCAACACTGAAGCATGTATAAGAGCACCAGCTGTTCCAGATGACTGCATGATCACGCTCTCCGTAGCTGACATGAGCAAGACCTTTAAACAGGTCAACATTCACAAAGCCGCAAGGCCAGATGGATTACCAGGACGTGTACTGAAAGCATGCGCGGACAAACTGGAAAGTGTCTTCACTGACATTCTCAACCTCTCTTTGGCCGAGTCTGTAATACCTACATGTTTCATAGTCCATGTTCCCAAGAAAGCAAAGATAACCTGCCTAAATGATTACACCCCCCCCCTTGTCGGTAGCCATGAAGTGCTTTGAAAGGCGTATCATGGCTCACATAAACACCGTCATGCCGGAAACCCTAGACCCTCTCCATTTAATATACCGCCCCAATAGAATCCACTGATGATGCAATCGCACTCTACCATGCCCTTTCCCACCTGGACAAAAGGAACACCTATGTGAGAATGCTGTTCATTGACTTCAGCTCAGCGTTCAACACCATAGTACCCAGAAAGCTCATCACTAAGCTAAGGACACTTGGACTAAATACCTCCCTCTGCAACTGGATCCTGAAGGGCCGCCCCCAGGTGGTGAGTGTATGCAACAACAACATCTGCCACGCTGATCCACAACACGGGGGCCCCTCAGGGGGGCGTGATTAGTCCCCTCCTGTACTCCCTGTTCACCCACAACTGTGTGGAAAAGCACGACTCCAACACTATCATTCGGTTTTCTGACGACACAACGGCGTCAGCAAACTAGTAGGCCTGATCACCGACAACGATGAGACAGCCTATAGGGAGTAGGTCAGAGACCTGGCAGTGTGGTGCCAGGACAACAACCTCTCCCTTAATGTGAGCAAGACAAAGGAGCTTATCATGGACTATAGGAAAATGAGGGCCAAACAGGCCCCTATTAACATCGACGGGGCTGTAGTGGAGCGTGTTGTGAGTTTCAAGTTCTTTGCTGTCCACATCACCAACAAACTATCATGGTCCAAACACACCAAGACAGTTGTGAAGATGGCATGACAACACCTTTCCCCCTCAGGAGACTGAAAAGATTTGGCATGGGTCCCCAGATCCTCAAAAGGTTTTACAGCTGCAACATCGAGAGCATCCTGACCAATTGCATCACTGCCTGGTATGGCAACTGCTCGGTTTCTGACCATAAGGCGCTACAGCGGGTAGTGCATACGGCCCAGTACATCACTGGGGCCAAGCTTCCTGCCATCCAGGACTTATATACTAGGAGGTGTCAGCAGAAGGCCCAAAAATTGTCAAAGACTCCAGTCACCCAAGTTGTAGACTGATCTCTGCTACCATCAGCTTCTACCCCCAAGCCATAAGAATGGCCACCCGGACTATTTACATTGATAACCCCCCTTTGTTTTTACTCTGCTGCTCCTCGCTGTTTATTATCTATACAAAGTCACTTTACCCATAATGACAGTTGAAGTGGAAGTTTACATACACCTTAGACAAATACATTTAAACTCAGTTTTTCACAATTCCTGACATTTAATCTTAGGTCATTTAGGATCTCCACTTTATTTTAAGAATGTGAAATGTCAGAATAATAGTAGAGAGAATGATTTATTTCAGCTTTTATTTCTTTCATCACATCCCCAGTGGGTCAGAAGTTTACATCCACTCAAATAGAATTTGGTAGCATTTCCTTTAAATTGTTTAACTTGGGTCAAACATTTCGGTTAGTGTACCACAAGCTTCCCACAATAAGTTGGGTGAATTTTGGCCCATTCCTCTTGACAGAGCTAGAATAACTGAGTCAGGTTTAGTGGCCTCCTTGCTCGCACACACCTTTTCAGTTCTGCCCATACATTTTCTATGGGATTGAGGTCAGGGCTTTGTGATGGCCACTCCAATACCTTGACTTTTTTGTCCTTAAGCCATTTTGCCACAACTTTGAAGTATGCTTGGGGTCGTTGTTCATTTGGAAGACCCATTTGGGACCAAGCTTTAAATTCCTGACTGATGTCTTGAGATGTTCAATATATCCACATAATTTTCTTTCCTTATGAAGCCATCTATTTTGTGAAGTGCACCAGTCCCTCCTGCAGCAAAGCACCCCTACAACATGATGCTGCCACCCCTGTGCTTCATGTTTGGGATGGTTATCTTCGTCTTGCAAGCCTCCCCCTTTTTCCTCCAAACATTAATGATGATCATTATGGCCAGCACAGTTCGATCTTCGACCCAATGTGCAGTTGTAAACTTTAGTCTGGCTTTTTTATGGATGTTTTGGAGCAGTGGCTTCTTCCTTGTTTTACTGTGGATATAGATACTTTTTAATCTTTTTCCTCCAGCATCTTCACAGGGTCATTTGCTGCTGTTCTGAGATTGGTGCGAAAAGTGTGAATCAAAGTACGTCCATCTCTAGTAGACAGAATGCGTCTCCTTCCTGAGCGGTATGACGGCTATGTGGTCCCATTGTGTTCATACTTGCGTACTACTGTTTGTCCAGATGAATATGGTACCTTCAGGAGTTTGGAAATTGCTCCCAAGGATAAATCAGACTTGTGGAGGTCTACAATTTTCTTTCTGAGGTCTTGGCTGATTTCTTTAGATTTTCCCATGATGTCAATTAAAGAGGCACTGAGTTTGAAGATCGGCCTTGAAATACATCCACAGGTACACCTCCAACTTACAGAAGCTTCTAAAGACATGACATCATTTTCTGGAATTTTCTAAACTGTTTAAAGGCACAGTCAACAGAGTGTATGTAAACTTCTGACCCACTGGTTACTTTGACTAACCTGTACCCCCCACATATTGACTCGTATTGTTATGTAATTTTCTTGTGTTACTTTTTGATTGTATTTTTTTACTTTATTTTTTTATTTTGTAAATATTTTCTTGAACTACATTGTTGGTTGAGGGCTTGTAAGTAAGCATTTCACGCTAAGGTCTACAGCTGTTGTATTCGGCGGAAGTGACAAATACAATTTCATTTGATTGTGTCTCTTGACCTGCTGTTCTCCAGTATTGTTTCTCTCACTAGACTGATATTATGTACACAGCATCCTGATAGAGAGGACAATGTTGGACAATGTCTCTGGCATTCTCTGTTCTGCTACAGTTACTACTGATCCTGAACTTGACCTCTATTTTTGACTGGGTTCTCTACCTCTGTTCCCTTTATAAAACTGTCTGTGTCGAGTGTTCCGTTTTTCTTTTTTAAGCTGTTTTTTTAACCCCACCCCCAGACGGTGCAGACGAGACTAACTGTGTTCTGCTGTTAAACTGTGTCGTCCCCCATCCAGATAGTGAAGACGAGAGGTGCTTCAGGTTCTCTGACTGTGTCAGCTGCACTGCCAACACCAACGGCTGCCAGTGGTGTGAAGACAAGAAGTGCATCTCTGCTTCCAGTAACTGCACTGTGGTGAGTATGCCTACAGGGGGCAGTAGTGAGATCAAACAGTCACAGCTAGGATCTTATTAGCAACAATTGTCAATTCATTACGTAGCATGAATAGTCAGGCAGCTTGAAGCTTGCCTTCGACTGAGTCACTACTTAACTCGTTGTTGTAGTGTACTAAGTCGCTATTATCTCACCTGCTTGGCTAGCAGTGTCAATCAGCCTAATGCTTGGCCCTGCTGGCTCTGTGTGTGTCTATAGCTGACCCTGGAACTTGCGCAGCAGCATAGAGGTCCTCTGTCCCTGGCCCCTCCCCCGTCCATGCTGTCTGAACAACAGCTCTCTGTGTGGAAGCAAGGGGCAAAGAGGATGGGGCATGTGGGTATTCCATACTGTTGCAGGGGCTTTTCTACTAATGCCAAACCATACTTTTCGGGTTCTGCCAGTGCACAAATTTCAGATTTACATGACACCAATACTATGAAGTAAATTCACCATAATAATAACTATGTAGATGTTTGATGTTTGTATACTTTCTTTGCAGTCTGTAAAGAACTTTGTCAAATGCCATGTGAGAAATGAACATATCTGCAGCAAGCTGGTCAACTGTAAGAGCTGCTCCCTCAACCTCCACTGTCAATGGGAGCTTCAGCAACAGGAGTGCCATGCCATCCCTGGTGAGAAACACACACACACACACACACACACACACACACACACACACACACACACACACACACACACACACACACACACACACATATAACACACACACACACACACACACACACGTCTTCCAAAAACTCCAAACAAGCAAGAACTCTGCTTAGCTGACTACCTGTTTGATAGCTACAAGCAAGTTTGAATGCTTGGAGAACTTATGCTAATGTTTGATTCATTATCAACACTCTTGTAGCGTTTCCCCAGGGAAAACATGTTTTTCCCCTGTCTCTAAAGTGGATTTATTGCTCTCATTTTTCAAAGCTCCAGAAGGAGTTCAACACAAAAACACTCACAAACAAACACGTACCCATGCACGCAGGCGTAAGCAGATGTGTGTGTGCGCACACACACACACACACACACACACACACACACACACACACACACACACACACACACACACACGTCTACATACCTCCAAATACAGTACATCCACAAATACACTCTCCTCTCCAGAGTGGTGACGGGATGTAGGCCAATTATAATTGTTTACTTGATGTTATGAAAATGGAGCCTCAGCTGACTCACAAATGAGAACCCAGTAAGTACAGTGCCTTCAGAAAGTATTCACACCCCTTTACTTTTTCTACATTTTGTTGTGTAACAATTTGGGATTGAAATTAATTTAATTGCCTTTTTGTTTTGTCAACGATCTACACAAAATATTAGTAAAAAAAATATTGAACCCCCCACTAATATATTTGTATTTATTTGATTTCACCTTTATTTAACCAGGTTGGCAAGTTAAGAATAAGTTCTCATTTACAACTGCGACCTGGCCAAGATAAAGCAAAGTAGTGCGACACATACAACAGAGTTACACATGGAGTAAAACAAACATACAGTCAATAATACAATGTGAACAAATGAGGTGAGATGAGGGAGGTAAAGTAAAAAATAAAAAGCCAGTGTGGCGAAGTAAATACAATACAGCAAGTAAAACACTGGACACATATACAGTGGATCTTGATTAAGTATTCAACCCCCTGAGTCAATACATGTTAGAATCACCTTTGGCAGAGATTACAGCTCTGAGTCTTTCTGGATAAGTCTCTAAGAGCTTTGTACAACTGGATTATACAATATTTGCACATCATTATTTTTTAAATGTTTTCAAGCTCTGTCAAATTGGTTGTTTATTATTGCTAGACAGACATTTTCAAGTCTTGCCATAGATCTTCAAGCCGATTTAAGTCCAAATTGTAACTATGCCACTCAGGAACATTCATTGTCGTCTTGGTAAGCAGCTCCTGTGTATATTTGGCCTTGTGTTTTAGGTTATTGTCCTGCTGAAAGGTGCATTTGTCTTCCAGTGTATAATGGAAAGCAGACAGAACCAGGTTTGACTAAAACCAAATCAAAATTGGGTCGAAATGATAATGGACCTATGTTCATACAGTTTATTGACTGTCCAGCTGGCTAATAATCCCTAGACAGTTAGGGACCATAGACATTCCCAAAACTATGGATGGAGGACACATTTTTTCAATTTTGACAGCAAGGAAATATAACACACTTTTAGTGTGGCCCTCCGGACCTCATTGAAGACCGAATGCGGCCTCCGGGGCACAATGTGTTTGACACCCCTGTTCTAAAGACTTTAACTCTAGCCATGTGTTTGTTACTGTTCATGTCAGTACTGCTCTGGTTGGACATCTTTTCAGCAGCCTTTTATGCTTGAAAAAAAGGGTTTCTTTCTTAGTCTGACGAAAATTATTTGATGGTGGTAACCATTATCCAACTTTGATTGTAATCAGCGCAAGTCCCCAAAATAAGCAGAGAAATTCCTGAGATGAAACTGGAGTTGTTTCTCCTTTATTCTCTGCAATTTGTTGCTTATTAACTAAGGTCTCATCCCTCATCTGTGTAGTTTTTCCCACTGTTTGATGTGTCTGTCAGTCAGAGCACAACTGTATACTTGTGCTTGACAAACACTTACTTGTGTATTCAATCAGGGTGGCCGATGCGAGCTTCTTTGATGCATAATCCATCATTTTCAATCTATATCTCAACTGATTGACTGACTGTTCTTCAATTCACACCATGAGGTCAGGGCCGGTCTGAGCGAGATTTGGTTTGGTGGCTCTCCACCTCATGGGCAAAACAGCGCTAAAGTTATTTTCCTGAAATTGTACAAATTTTGCCATGAGGCATAGAGAAAATGTTGCAGTTTTAAACACATTACATGCAATTCTACTCATTTTTCCATGGGGCAAAGAAAAAGATGTGCCGTTTTAAAGAGAATTTTCTGCAATTCTACACATTTACAATGAAATATGCCATGTTCATATGATATCCGAGTGAGAGTGACTAACACAATCAACGGGGGGGGGGGGGCCTGAGAAAAACTGCTGATGCACTACCACATTTTTTGTTAGTTAGAATGTGTTTTACTATTCTAATTCTGAACAGTAAGTTGAGATGCCGACTGAGTTCCTAATTTTTTACAATATATTTGTCAATCGACTGCTTTTATATTAGCAACATACTTGTATTATTAATAAAATATATTATTAACATATCTTGTGTAATTTCCATTTTTGTATGTTGTTGAATCAAACAGCTGTGTGAGAAGTGAGATGCATATCAAATGTAGTTGAGATCCTTGAGGGGTGTTGAGTCTTCCAGTTGTGTGAAGTCTGTTCACCATCCAATTGTGTGGCCCAACACAGTCAGAAGCCTGGGTCTAAATTACTGTTCTCTCCCTGTCCACAGCTCAGCTCTGTGGGGAAGGCTGGCATCATGTTGGGGAGGCTTGCCTCAGGATCAACTCCAGCAGGGAGAGCTATGACAATGCCCAGCACTACTGTAAGAACCTGGATGGGAACATAGCCTCCCTCACCACCGCCAAGCAGGTGGACTTTGTACTGGACGAGCTGCAGAAGTACCAGCTACAAGAGAAGGTAAGGGAAACGCCTCTGTTTAAAATAGTGTGTTGTTTTAAACATTGTACTTTATCAAGGACTGTCATATGGAATGTACTTTTCCATGTCGAAGGCCTGAGGAATGGCCATGCCAGACCTCATGAAACTTACCCCATGATAATCTGAAACCAAACATGTTGAACACATGTTGAAGTCTTAGTTTACTGCTGAATCAGCCCATATCTGATCCAGTGTTTACATGTACATCTAGACTAGATTTCCATGATCCCAACCAAACTTATATTTGTTTTTGCAAGAGTCACACTCCCTGTTTATATGCCCACGACACATGCTGACTTTTCCAGTGATTGCGCTGTCAGGAGGATATGCAGGAGCAAATATTTGACTGGTGTTTGACTGGTGCCGTTAATTAAAAAAAATCGAGCAAGATGATCTCTCGCTATGGTTTTGGGGTGGAGTGTTTAAGCAGCTTCTGTTTGTTCTTTGAAGATGAACACTATTCTTAATAATAAAGCTCACCTTGGTTGTTTTAGGATGCAGAGGCAACAGTTTTCCCTCCTCTCAGCTTTTTTTCTGACAGTTATTTGGAAGTAGCTGATGCTCTCATTGGCTACAATAATCAGTTTGCTTTTTCCCCCAAGAAATTGATTATTTTCCATCCCAGTTGCGGCCTGTAATAGGAATTTTGAATTAAAGTGCATTTTAGTGTGCAGCAACACGTTTTTCAGGACTTGAATCACGGCAGTCTCCTTCGATTACTCAAATGTTATGCTCTCATAAATTTTTACTGTGTGATAGATCATAGCCGGTGTTAGCTGGCTAATTAACAATTTATTACAGGTAAAACTTTTGAGACATTATTGCCCATTTAAGAAATAACTCAAACACACAGACATTTTTAAAAGTCAAAATAAATACCTTAGTTTAATGACTCTGGCCTGCCTTGGTTTTATGGATTGGTGTTGGCTATAAGTCTGAGGTCGAGAACTTTCACTGTAATTATAGCAATTTTCCCAACGGTTTGATTTAAGATTTCACATAATCATTGCATGAATCAAATATGTATGATTAATGTTGAGAAAGGAATAACATGTTTTCATACTCTTAGTGTCCCCACATACTATGGAGAATTAGAGAGAATTCTTATCTTAGATTTCAGGATTTTAACCTCCCTCGCTCCCTTTTCTCTCTCTCTCTCTCATATTTCTTCATTCTTTCATCTTTCTCTTCCCCTCTTTCTCCATCCATTTTCTCCTCCCCCTCTCACAACCTCTTTCTCTCCTCTCTCTGTCCTGTAGAAGTTAGCACCGTGGGTGGGCCTAAGGAAGATCAACATCTCGTACTGGGGCTGGGAGGATATGTCTCCCTTCACCAACTCCTCTCTGCAGTGGCTGCCCGGGGAGCCCAGTGACTCAGGCTTCTGTGCTTCCCTGGAGAGGGTAGAGGTGGCAGGGCTCAAGGCCAACCCCTGCACTGCCACAACTGATGGACTCATCTGTGAAAAACCAGTCGGTGAGAGAGGGACTGGGAGAAAGAGGGATAGGGAGGGAGGGAAAGGGAAGGAGAGCTGAAGAATAATGAAGGTGATGGTGATTGAATAATAGAGACTAATTCTCAAAGGCACCTGTAACCCTTGTGAATTCCATGAGGCCTCCCTTGAACATGATTATCAAATCAAATTGTATTTGTCACATACACATGGTTAGCAGATGCAGTAGATGATATAGAGTACAGTATGAGTAATGTAGGGTATATTATATTAAGAGGCATTGTTTAAAGTGGCTAGTGATACATTTTTTACATCAATTTCCATGATTAAAGTGAGCTCGATTTGAGTCAGTATGTTGGCAGCAGCCACTCAATGTTAGTGGTGGCTGTTTAACAGTCTGATGGCTTTGAGATAGAAGCTGTCTTTCAGTCTCTGGGTCCCTGCTTTAATGCACCTGTACCGACCTCGCCTTCTGGATAATAGCGGTGTGAACAGGCAGTGGCTCGGTTGGTTGTTGTTCTTGATGATCTTTATGGCCTTCCTGTGACATCAGGTGGTGTAGGTGTCCTGGAGGGCAGGTCGTTTGCCCCCGGTGATGCGTTGTGCAGACCTCACTACCCTCTGGAGAGCCTTACGGTTGTGGGTGGAGCAGTTGCCGTACCAGGCGGTGATACAGCCCGACAAGATGCTCTCATTATTCTAAAGCTCAATCAGGCACTTCTGAATTAGAGAGAAAAGTTTACAATCATCATCATCATCATTGACAATGAGCCAAATTCACTAGAGCATTTAAAAGGGGACAAAGTGTTAGTGGAGAGATATTGTTTTAGGAAGAGCATCCTTATGACTGGAGAAGATCATAGCCTGGAGTGTTTGACAGCAGTGGTGTAAAGTACTTAAGTACAAATACTTTAAAGTACTACTTAAGTCGTTTTTTGGGGTATCTGTACTTTACTTTACTATTTATATTTTTGACAACTTTTACTTCACTACATTCCTAAAGAAAATATGTACGTTTTACTCCATACATTTTACTTGACAATCAAAAGTACTCGTTACATTTCAAATGTTTAGCAGGACAGGAAAATAGTCCAATTCACACACTTAAGAGAACATCCCTGGTCATCCCTATTGCCTCTCATCTGGCTAACTCACTAAACACAAATGCTTTGTTTGTAAATGATGTCTGAGTGTTGGAGTGTGCTATCCATATATTTTAAAACAAGAAAACTGTGCCGTCTGGTTTGCTTAATATAAGGAATGTGAAAAGATGTATACTTTTACTTTTGCTACTTAATTATATTTAAAACCAAATACTGTACTTTTATACTTTTACTCAAGTAGTATTTCACTGGGTGGCTTTCACTTTTACTTGAATCATTTTCTATTAAGGAGTCTTTACTTTTACTCAAGTATTATAATTGGTTACGTTTTCTACCACTGTTTGACAGTGGCTGACCTTCCTTCCCATCATGGCCCCTCAGTGACCGACTGTCCCTCTCACGCATTCAAGGAAACTGGAAACACGAGCAGGCCCGTCTGACTCACTGTCTTATTTTGTCTGCTTTTAGCCGCACTGAACCGTGCTTGGACTCATTTAGGAGCCCAGAATAGCTGGGGAGCCGAAGAAAATGAGGCCTCAAATGTGCAGTTTTGGCCGCCGTACTTCCCATAGCGCGACTTTGCACTGACAGAGAGTGGAAATGGGTAACCAAAGACATCCTGCTGTTTCTTATTACTTTTCTGTTTCCTCCACCACTGAGGAGTTGTCTTCCACTTCGATACAACCTGCCGAAATCAGCTCAAATGATGGGGTCGGACTGAGGGAGGAAATTACTATTGTTTACCGTCTGCTCTTGGGTTAAATGACTCATTTAATGTAATAAATGGTACATAAATGGTTATGGGTATACCTGCTGCAAAAATACTCTGTCCAAGGTTGAGATAAGATGTCTATGTTTTAGAGGCAGTGCAAATGTACATAAACTCCCACAGATTATTTTTAGCATGACTTTTAGGCTGGGCACATACGTTATTTAAATATGATTTTATTTTCACCTTTCCACAGTGAGCCCCAATCAGAGTGCCCGCCCGTGTAAGGTGCCCTGCTCCCTGCGCACCACCTGTGCCAACTGCACCAGCCAGGCCATGGAGTGTATGTGGTGCAGCAGCACCCAGCGCTGTGTGGACTCCAACGCCTACGTCATCTCCTTCCCCTACGGACAGTGTCTGGAGTGGCAGACTGGAGACTGCGTCTGTGAGTATACAGGTCAAAATGTTCAGCTTCCACTGTGTGCGTATCTTCAACACAACCGCCAAAGGTATGCGGGCAAATAGATTATTGCAAACAGTCTCTCGCTCTCTCTCACGCTCATGCTCACACTCACACTCACACACACACTCTGTTCAAAAGAGTCACAGCTCCTGTGTGTTAGTAGTGAATTCCTCAGGGTTAGTGTTGCTCCGTGAGATCAGACTCCCTTGGATGTTTGCGGACTCATTGTGCTCTACAGTCAGTCAGGTGCTTCCACTTCCCTAGACCCTTCGGTGTATTCCACCCTGGTCCCTGTCCCTGGGTACTCTGGGAACAATCAATAACGTATCGACGTGCATCCAACTCCATGACAAGCCTCGCTGTTAGTGTTTCCTTTGCTCTAAAAGCCCTCCGTTAAAAGGTCTGATCTTGATATATAGATCCTGTTGTGTCAGATAACCCCCAGACGTTGCTGAGAGAGATAGGTGCACATAAACAGGATATGTGTTTTACGCAGTGGCACTTTTGAAACTCCTGTCAAGCTGATGTTGGTACCAACAATAACACGTTGCGAGTTTCTGTTCTTATAGTCCGACGCAAGGAGCAAGATGCTGTCAGCCGTCTATGGATTCTGTTTTTACCACTTTTCGTCATGTGAACAATTAAACAAATAGGGGAAGAGCTTTCACCACATTTTGCCATGGTCACATAATTTGCTTGAACAACCCCCTCGTTATACCACAGCAGCGACAGTATTCACAGTGCGTGACATTATGTAAAACAACAATGGTATGCACAATTAGGCCACATCCTCTCAGTGCCATTTCACTAGGGGAGTCTGAAGTCATTACCATTCAGCTGCTAAGTGATGGTCAGTGTGCTTGTGGAGTATTCATATTATGGCCTGACATTTCTGATTCCACTAAACTCTCTATACAAACATCTATCGGTTCTGAGATTTGGGGAATGTAATTAGGCAAATTGTACTATTGTTTTTATTGTCCTCCAGAGTAATGCAACTCACGGAAGCCTGACAATATGGATCCAATCAAAATGTAAATCAGTTGATGTAGCGTCGGTGTGTTTGCTAAGCCCATATCAGGCTTTTGGCTTCAGAACGTAGAGATAAAGAAATGTAGTGTAACAGAAAAACACAATGTGGCATTGTGCTAATGTGTTTTTGTTTTCAACATGTTAATTTAAAGGAATGTCATAGTTCGCCTTTGGATTATTTTATCAAGTTTAGGGGTTTTGTAGGGAGAGAACAAATATACAAAATGTAATTATTATTCAACTCCATTTGTGTATGTTCTTTGCCTGTTCACTTCAGCTGAAAATCCTTGCCAAGATTTTCCCCTCAAGGTTGCCATTTCCCCATCCACAGTATCTTTCCATATCTTTTTAGGTAGGTGGCTACTTTTGTTTTGGTTTTGAGGGGATATTGGGAGAAACAGGAAGCAAGATTAACTTTTTGGTGTACTAGCCAGTAGCCACAGGATGTATTTATCTTGAAAGGCCCGGGGGAGGTCAGCGACTCCAATCTGGCTGTGCTCCTGAAAGAATGTCCCCCTGAACACAATGTGATTCTGCTGCTGCTCCTGGAAATGGTCTTTCTCCTCGTTGAGGTCATATTTCAGCAGGTAATTAGAACACAGCCCGGCCCCTGCTCTCTTTAGTTAGGTTCAGCACACACACACACACACACACACACACACACACACACACACACACACACACACACACACACACACACACACACACACACACACACACACACACACACACACACACACACACACACACACACACACACACACACACACACACACACACACACACACACACACACACACACACACACACACACACACATCCGATGAGGGCAGAGCTCACTTACTTGCATCTCAGAGTGATTTTCCATCCCCATCCATCTGCCTGGCACACCACCCCACCCAAATCTCCAGCAGCATTAACCTGACCAACACTTGCATATGTTCATTTAGCAATCAACCATCTTCCGCCTTGTGCTTTGAGCTCACACAGAATGCTATGTAGCAATGGAAAGAAATGTGGACCCAAATGCACTTCAGCTCAGCATGAACATAAAGGGAATCAGGTGCTCGACTGAGGGACTTGAAAATCCCCAAAACATTCCTTACCCAAGGACATTTCAACAAGTGACTATCCACATAGCTTATGTTTTGGCGTAGCAATAGAACACCACTCTAGTTTCCCTACAGATGCTTCATTCAGAGATCTGTCACAGAGCAGGAGAAAAGTCGTTAACAGTTTTTTAAAGATAAGCTGTTCCAAAGACAAGCCCAGGATTGGTTGAGAGAGCAATACTGCATATCTATGGAAGTGTTGTACTGTACCACATAGGCTTCTGTTCTGTGACCGACAGAGTGTGGGCTGGGTTATGTTTATTTAAATAGTTCTCAACACACAATGGAAAAAGACAGAATATTAACGAGGACAGGGTATGAACCTCCTGAAATATGAAGTAGATGTCAGAATGATGAAATATTTTGAGTTTGTAGCCCCATATGATCGCGTATTGAACTATAGTCTCTGGTATGAGTAAACCTTTAAAATGAGGGATTATGCTATTTGGTTCTTGCTACTTGGACTGGCATTTTCGCTTGAACTTTAAACAAATACAAGAGCCCTTTAGAAAGCCTTAAAAGCTGTTAGAGTTTAGGAAGATAATATTTCCACACTGTGCAAACTCTGCCTCTCTGAGGCTGGGAGAGGGAAGAGGAGAGCCTCTGTGTTTGTAATTGTGAAGCACAAGATTGTGGTTGGAGAAAAAGACAGGAGAACATAGAAATGAATCAGCACCATGGTTGAATAATGCAACAGGGATAGACTCTGAAGCACAGCATTTGGGGAGAAAATTCAACAAACACTTTTTCTGCTTATGGAAATAGTAGCAAGCAGTTAAAAACTCAAACTTCTGGCAAAAATGCAAATTCTACCATTCACTCAGCAAACTCCACACGGCAACGGAAGAGAACATCTTGGAACTTTCTCATACCTTTTGGTCTCTTATGGGTTCTTGTTGAGTTATCTTGTGTTTCCTACTTTAACGTGCTTCAAAGCTATTTGTTCATTTGTTGTGCTCACAACCGGTTGACTTGTTTAGCTACTCCATGATGGCCAAACCTGAATAAACTATCTGAAAGGCCCCAGTCAGTCATTTAGATGTATGATGTATTATTATAACCAGGCTATAACTATTGGATCACAAACAAATGTTTCCCTCTTATGCTCGACAACAAGTTAAAAGAAGGAAACTAACAAGTTCAATCTCTCAGATGTTGTCAAAGAAAACAGATTTAACTGACCCACCAAGCTCACCTCTGCTTCTGAATCCATACGTTATGGATGGAACATTTCTTTGTAAGCATTGAATGCAGTAAAACATGTAATTTCACATGGTTTGCTTGAATGTCAGAAGCACAAATACCAATGCATCCTCAATAGAGACGATGTTTCTGGAAAGGAACTCAATTTATTTAGGAAAGAAGCGGTCAAGCTAACATTTCAAGTTTTAAATCTTGTTGGTCGTACGTACAGGATACACATGGTATAAACCGCCCAATGAAATCCTTACTTGCAAGTTCCTTGTCGGCAATGCAACAACAAGAAGAAGTAATAATGATAAGGACACGGACATAAAGTAAATGGATCAGTAGAATAGAATAAACATTTTAGCTTAGGTATAATACAGGAATGCATCATTTATAGTACAATATTTAAGATTGGGGGGGGGGGCGACAAGTATTTGAATTGTGCAGATTCAGCCATAGTATAAAATAAATAAATAAAAATGTTTTATAAAATAGTATTAGCAATAGTATAAACATATAAAAGAGTATAAGCTTATAAAGGAGGATGCAGGTGGTACTAATGAAATGGCCTTTATTGTGATGTGACTACTATGCTTCATCAAGGACAGGCGGTGGAGATTATATTTAGTCACTTTAACTAAATTGGTACTCTATGTACAGTGGGGCAAACAAGTATTTAGTCAGCCACCAATTGTGCAAGTTCTCCCATTTAAAAAGATGAGAGAGGCCTGTAATTTTCATCATAGGTACACTTCAACTATGATTGACAAAATGAGAAAAAAAATCCAGAAAATCACATTGTAGGATTTTTAATGAATTTATTTGCAAATTATGGTGGAAAATAGGTATTTGGTCAATAACAAAAGTTTCTCAATACTTTGTTATATAGTCTTTGTTGGCAATGACAGAGGTCAAACGTTTTCTGTAAGTCTTCACAAGGTTTTCACACACCGTTGCTGGTATTTTGGCCCATTCCTCCATGCAGTTCTCCTCTAGAGCAGTGATGTTTTGGGGCTGTTGCTGGGCAACACGGACTTTCAACTCCCTCCAAAGATTTTCTATGGGGTTGAGATCTGGAGACTGGCTAGGCCACTCCAGGATCTTGAAATGCTTCTTACGAAGCCACTCCTTCGTTGCCCGGGCGGTGTGTTTGGGATCATTGTCATGCTGAAAGACCCAGCCACGTTTCATCTTCAATGCCCTTGCTGATGGAAGGAGGTTTTCACTCAACATCTCACGATACATGGCCCCATTCATTCTTTCCTGTACACGAATCAGTCATCCTGGTCCCTTTGCAGAAGAACAGCCCCAATGCATGATGTTTCCACCCCCATGCTTCACAGTAGGTATGGTGTTCTTTGGATGCAACTCAGCATTCTTTGTCCTCCAAACACGACGAGTTGAGTTTTACCAAAAAGTTATATTTTGGTTTGATCTGACCATATGACATTCTCCCAATCTTCTTCTGGATCATCCAAATGCTCTCTAGCAAACTTCAGACGGGCCTGGACATGTACTGGATTAAGTAGGGGGACACGTCTGGCACTGCAGGATTTGAGTCCCTGGCGGCGTAGTGTGTTACTGATGGTAGGCTTTGTTACTTTGGTCCCAGCTCTCTGCAGGTCATTCACTAGGTCCCCCCGTGTGGTTCTGTGATTTTTGCTCACTGTTCTTGTGATCATTTTGACCCCACGGGGTGAGATCTTGCGTGGAGCCCCAGATGGAGGGAGATTATCAGTGGTCTTGTATGTCTTCCATTTCCTAATAATTGCTCCCACAGATGATTTCTTCAAACCAAGCTGCTTACCTATTGCAGATTCAGTCCTCCCAGCCTGGTGCAGGTCTACAATTTTGTTTCTGGTGTCCTTTGACAGCTCTTTGGTCTTGGCCATAGTGGAGTTTGGAGTGTGACTGTTTGAGGTTGTGGACAGGTGTCTTTTATACTGATAACAAGTTCAAACAGGTGTCATTAATACAGGTAACGAGTGAAGGACAAAGGAGCCTCTTCAAGAAGTTACAGGTCTGTGAGAGCCAGAAATCTTGCTTGTTTGTAGGTGACAAAATACTTATTTTCCACCATAATTTGTAAATAAATTCATAAAATAAATCCTACAAATGTCATTTTCTGGATTTTTCTTTTTCATTTTGTCTGTCATAGAGGAAGTATACCTATGATGAAAATTACAGGCCTCTCTCATCTTTTTAAGTGGGAGAACTTGCACAATTGGTGGCTGACTAAATGCTTTTTTGCCCCACTGTATATGTACGTCAGAAGTGTCTTTGAAAGCACGGACATTTTAAAGCTTACTTACAGTACATAAATGTTTATATGGAGAGTAAATGCACCTCCATAGAGGCTTTTTGAGCTAACTTTGTCCTCTAAAGTGACCAAACGCCCTCACTTTCTTGTTAAAGTGCCTATGCTGCACATGTTAGTGTCCAGTGAATGCATTAAGCGGACATAAATTGTGTTTGGCCCTGTGGGCCTTTATGTTGGGGCTATGGATGAACAGACGTTTGACTCCCCTTAGGCTTCGGGGCTTTACTCTTTGTCGTCAACCAACCACCTGCTTTTGTCACTTTTGTCAGACAGTCCGACGGGTTCCAATATGGCTGCCACCCGCAGCCCTCTCCCTTCTCTGATAGACTGAACAAAGGCACTTTTGCTAAAATGTAATGCTTTCAAAATGTCACTCTTTGGTTGGAAGGCCTGAGTCAGAGTGCAGCTTTCAATAGATGACGTGAAGAGTGTGTACATGATAAAGGCTTACAGCACCATGATAAACACACTTTTTCAACTCAAGCCTTGATAACCTCGGCAGCTCTTGATAATCCCGGCAGCTCTTGATAACCCCGGCAGCTCTTGATAACCTTGGCTCAACAACACTAATTTTCAATCCAAAAATACCCCATTGTCCTAAAGTTGGGAATCATTTCTCTCTAAATGAAAAACCGTAAATGAATCCCCACCCTCTAATCCATTAAATAATGAATAAGCTGGCTATTAGATTAAGAGTCAGTGGCTGTCTAAGAAAGTGTTGGAGAGCATTACCTCCCACTGCCAAGAGAATGAATTAAGTAATGAGTAACAAATGTCTACTTTATTTATGTGTTGTTTAGGTGGATGGATGTAACAGTGCTTACTTATACTACTGATTAATGTTATCAATAGCAGCCAAGTATTCTATAAGGGACTTTACAATGTGTCTAAATACGCTGAACAAAAATATAAACAAAACGTGAAACAATTTCAAAGATTTACCGTTCATGTAAGGAAATCAGTCTATTGGGGAAAAAAATCCATTAGGCCCTAATCTATGGATTTCAAATGAATACATATATGCATCTGTTGGTCACAAATACCTTAACAAAAAATATAGGGTCATAGATCAGAAAAACAGTATCTGGTGTGACCACCATTTGCCTCATGCAGCGCGACACATCTCCTTTGCATAGAGTTGATCGGGCTGTTGATTTTGGCCTGTGGAATGTTGTCCCACTCCTCTTCAATGGCTGGGCGAAGATGCTGGATATTGGCGGGAACTGGAACACACAGTCTTACACCTCAACCCAGAGCATCCCGAACATGCTCAATGGGTGGTGAGTATGTAGGCCATGGAAGAACTGGGCCATTTTCAGGTTCCAGGAATTGTGTACAGATCCTTGCGACATGGGGCCGTGCATTACCATGCTGAAACATGAGGTGATGGCAGCAGATGCAATTGTGTTTGTTGTCTGTAGCTTATGCCTGCCCATACCATAACCCCACCGCCACCTTGGAACGCTCTGCTCACAATGGTGTTGGAAGGCCTGAGTCAGGGTGGCAGGGTAGCCTAGTGTTTAGAGCGTTGGACTAGTAACCGGAAGGTTGCAAGTTCAAACCCCCGAGCTGACAAGGTACAAATCTGTCGTTCTGCCCCTGAACAGGCAGTTAACCCACTGTTCCCAGGCAGTCATTGAAAATAAGAATTTGTTCTTAACTGACTTGCCTGGTTAAATAAAGGTTAAAAAATAAATTAAAATGTTGACACCAGCAAACCTATCGCCCACACAACGCCATCAGCACGGAACAGTTGAAACCAGGATTCATTCATGAAGAGCTCACTTCTCCAGCGTGCCAGTGGCCATCCAAGACTTCAGTTACGAAGTCGAACCGCAGTCAGGTTAAGACCCTGGTGAGGACGACAAGCTTCCCTGAGACTGTTTGACAGTTTGTACAGATATTGTTCGGATGTGCAAACACACAGTTTCATCAGCTGTCGTCTCAGACGATCTAGCAGGTGAAGAAGTCTGATGTGGACATTCCTGCAGTCAGCATGCCAATTGCAAGCTCCCTCAAAACTTGAGACATCTGTGGCATTGTGTTGCGTGACAAAACTGCACATTTTAGAGTGGCCTTTTATTGTCCCCAGCACAAGTTGCACCTGTGTAATGATCCTACTGTTTAATCAGATTCTTGATATGCCACACCTGTCAGGTGGATGGATTTTCTCAGCTAAGGAGAAATGCTCACTATCAAGGATGTAAACACATTTTCTGTGTGTATGGAACATTTCTGGGATCTTTTATTTCAGCTCATGAAACGTGGGACCAACACTTTACATGTTTCATTTATATTTTTGTTCAGTGTAAATGTGTCTAAATAATCTATTGTTCTCGGTCTCATTCTCCCCTTCTAGCTCAGAACTGTTCGGGCCTGAGGACATGTGGCCAGTGTTTGGATCAGGCAGAATGTGGCTGGTGTGGAGACCCCACTAACACAGGGAAAGGCCAGTGTATGGAGGGTTCATACCGCGGGCCCATGAAGAGCCCCTCCAGACAGACCAGAGAAAGGGAGAGTTCCCGAGACATGTTACTGGAGCCTGGTCTTTGCCCCAGAGATAAAGGGTTCGACTGGGCCTACATCCACTGCCCTGGTGAGTAAACACACACACACACACAGAGAAAAACGCATGCATGCATACACCTAGGTACGTCGACCCATGTAACTACGCTCACACAAAGACTCATTACAACTCCCATCATGTAGCACCTCAATGCAACCATAAATAAACATAAATACATTCACATGTTTATTTTATTCCTTTGGCTTCGGACATAAAGCTATACACCCCCTCCACATGACAACACTCATTGTTAATCTCTCTCTTTCCCAGCCTGCCAGTGTAATGGCCACAGTACCTGCGTCAATGGCAGTGCTTGTGAGCAGTGCAGGAACTTGACCACTGGACTGCAGTGCCAGACCTGCATGCCTGGTTACCATGGAGACCCCACTAACGGTGGGAAGTGCCAGGGTAAGTACAGTGATGAGTGCAGTGCAGCAGAGTGGAATGGAGGAGGCAGTGTGTAAAGGTTTTGGCTCAGATCTGTGCATCCTCCGTGAAGGACACTGTTTGAATGTGTTTGAACAACAGTAGAGCCAGAAACGACACATGTATTTCTGACTGTGTTGAAAGGTGTAGTAGACAGGCGCTTGAGCAGCTCTGTGTTTAATCAGAGTTCTATCAACTCCTACAGTATTTCAATCCTGTCCAGTGGTCACAATCGTTTTGAAATCTCTCAGTATGAAATGGAAAGAAAGAGCAAGGTGAATAACGGAGAGGGCCAGAAAGAGGGATGGGAAGAAAGAGGATGGAAAGAGGAAACAGATATCTGTAGACTAATAGTGAGATAGAAAGTGAGTGAGCGTGAGAGAGAGGAAGGTGTAATAACATCATTCTCCGGCTGACAGATGTGCTTTTTCCCCGCGTGGCGCGTGACATTAAATCACATTTAATCATTTTCTTATTTCCTGAAGTTGACTGCAGCCCCCGCCGCTGGCGACGAGCACAGAGCCGTGTGCGTTTGATAGATGCGCACCCCTCTGCGTCTCCCGGGGATACGCTCACCCTCTCTCATACTCCCTCTCTCCTCCCTTCTGTCTTTCCTCCCTCCATCACCCTCCCTCCCTCCAACAGATTTAACGCTGTCATGATTAAATGCAATTTATTAACTCCCGTCCGTCAGTTGTATACCTCCCCACCACGGCCGCTTGTTTAACAGGCTGACTCTTGAGGAGTGTGCTTGTGGAGGCTGTTTCACTCCTCAGTCTTGCAGGATAGAAAGATTTACCTGGGCATTAATGGCTAAGTCACTGATCTGTACTGGATTAGGCTCCAAATGGGATTTCTCTCCTCATGTCTTTACATTGTGGAGGGGCAGGGGAGGGGGGCGAGACAGCACGTCAACAAGGCATCAAGCTAAAATATGAGGAATGCGGAGCTGCCCTTGGAGTGAGAATGGAAGATAGAATGATAACGGGAGATGGCGGATAGACATGAGGAAGAGATTGCCTGGTCTGGTGTCCCCGGCCGTGATAGATGAAGACATTGTGCAATGTGAGAGGGGGAAGTGTGTGTGTTTGAAGGAGTGTGTGTGTATGCAGCACTTACATGGTGAGGACAATAGCCCTCCAAGACTCACTGACAGGTTCACCTTGTGGAGACACTGAAACCGTCTGCTCACCCTGTCCAGCCTAGCCCAGTCTAGCACCGCACAGTACGGCGTGGCTTGACTCGCTGCAACACACCTCTCTCTGGGGCTGAGAGTACTTTGAGTGGGAGAGAGAGAGAAACTCTCAACACTAGCCTGTGGTGGGCTGTGCATATGAATGGGCTTTTGAAAGAGACCAGCATGGTGACATAACATGTTGTGCTGTGGTTGTAGAGATTTGATAGAGCTTGGTGAGGGAATTTTCTGTACAATAGCAAAACTTACAATCCCAGACACTTTCTGTTGACTACAATCCCAGACACTTTCTGTTGAATGCAATACCAAAATGTACAATACCAGACACTTTCTGTTGACTGCAATACCAAAATGTCCAATACCAGACACATTCTGTTGACTGCAATACCAAAATGTCCAATACCAGACACATTCTGTTGACTGCAATACCAAAATGTCCAATACCAGACACATTCTGTTGACTGCAATACCAAAATGTACAATACCAGACACTTTCTGTTGACTGCAATACCAAAATGTACAATACCAGACACTTTCTGTTGACTGCAATACCAAAATGTACAATACCAGACCCTTTCTGTTGACTACAATACCAAAATGTACAATACCAGATACTTTCTGTTGACTACAATACCAAAAACGTACAATACCAGACCCTTTCTGTTGACTACAATACCAAAATGTACAAGTAAAGCATCCAGTGTTGCCTGACCCACTGTAAACCTGGTTGATGCAATGTGCCAAGGTTAGCATTTGCTCTTGTGTTATGGTAGCCATGACTAAATCTGTTTCTCCTTAACTACAGCTGTAGTAGTACTTCTGGTTGCCCTACTTAGTTCTCTGTGCCAGCGTAATAAGTCTGACTTCCAGTGTGTTTTAGTACGCTAACTGCACTGTAGGTACACAGTCACACAGAAGACACACAGGGAGCCCCAGCAAGCTGTTGGTTGTTGTTCTTTTAGTCTGCCTCTCTCCCCTTCTCTCCATATCTTTATTCCTCCCTCTCCTTGCATGAAGCCAGCACTGCAGAGTTCAAATCAAATGTTTTTTTATTGCTTTTGGATATGGCACACTGTGCTAGCCTGGTAAATGCCATTACAGACCGTAGTAGAGCCCCTTTAGCCAACTCGTCCTCCACAGGCCCGGAGTCTACATGTGATGTAGAGACATGTCTGTCTGTCAGTTGGTTGGGTGGGTGGTCTGTCTGTCTGTCAGTCTCGCTTTCTGTCGGTCTTTCTGTGTGTGTCCGTTTGTCTGTCTGTCTTTTTGTTTTTCTCTCTCCCTGCCTGTTTAATGGTCTCCAACCGTGAATGGCTTGTTGTTTTTCTGTTGTGGTTTTGTGCTTTCATTGACGCCTAAATTGCTCTTGAGGGGATTCATAAATTCATATTGTGTTGTTTGCCCGCGAACCTTTCTGTGTAATGGTATTCAAATCTCACAGTGTTCCCCAAACCACTAAGATCTCATGCAGAATTTTCTTGTTATTGCCTTTCATTAATCTTGCATGCAGGAGTAGCCTACTTCAACATCCTTTCCCCTTTTTTCTAGACTTTTTGGTTCACCCTCTCTCTTCTGCTTTCTCTTTCTCTCTTCATCTATGTCGAAACACATATGGGTTGTTCCATGTCATTTCAGCAAGCCATGGCCCCCACCATCTGATTGTTCTGAAATAGTTTCTGCAGTTAGAAACATTATTAGCATTATTACATTAGCATTCCTGCACATTAGCTTTAGCATTTATTGACGAAACAGAGAGGACACGTGTTATGTACCAAAAACAAGTATCATCTGATACCCATAGACTTCCAGTCATTGCGCTAACGCCAGTTAGCATTGGCTCTCGAAACTACCTCTAAATTCATTCATACTGGACACGGAGACATCTCACTCTTGCCAAAATTCAGAGGTATCCCATAAGGCACAAACCACTGCAAGTGGTCACCAATATCTTTTGAAGCTTGTAGCGTCATCACTGCAATAGAAAATGCGCTGAAGAAAGAAAATAAAGTGAAAGGAGGAATGAGTAGTGCTCCAGCGTTTTTCAAATTATTTTTATTTGAGATGTATTTAGGCAAATGCATTGTTCTAACAGTAAACTTGAACTATACATTTATAAATCATTATCATTTAAAGGTTTAGTCATGAATTAACATTGAAGGGGGTCAAAATGATTCACACTTTTTTAACCTAATAGCAGGAACAGCACCATCTAGTGGTCAGCCTCTGGTAATATCAGGTTGTATGACAACTTCAATAACACATTTCGCTGAAAAGGGGAAAATAACCATCACCAAATTCACTGAGAATAGATACATAGTATGAAGAAGCAATACTCTTAGCCGCAGCTTCACACTAGTGAACTGATACTGTTTGGGGGGGTCCGTGGGTTGCTTTTGACCATTGCTAAATCATTATTAAGAAGAGGTTTGGTCCAAATTGCATGCTGGGTACTATATTTACTGACTATTATATGAATGAAACATATTGAAATTGCCAATTTGGGTGCAATCAATTAGCTTAATTTCTATAGAGTTCATATGTTCTTTCAACAAAATAATGTTGCAGGGATGCTTATCTTATCTGTTTCTAACCACATAAATTATTTCAGAACAATCTAAGATGGTGTATGTTGAAATCCTCTTTCTTGTGCTTTTTGAGATGGAACGACCCATATAATACACACACACACACACCCTTTGGCAGTGGCGGGGTATAAATTAGTGGCTGTCATGTTGAGTGTGGAAGGACGCTGTTGTGTGTGAACCCATGCGGAATGTGAACGCTTGAGTCAGTGTACTGTACATTTGTATTAATGCCTACATCATGTGAAAAAAAATGTGTGTATGCGTACCAGGGCCATGAAGGCGCATAACGGTAGAGCACCCTTCCCAGCAGCCTCATGCTGTCCAGTCAATCCCACTCCAGCAGCCGTATTTCTGGCCACACACACACACACACACACACACACACACACACACACACACACACACACACACACACACACACACACACACACACACACACACAGCGCTCTGATCTGGAAAAGTAATCTACTGCTGTAGGATTGCATACCTGTTAGCCAACCTGAAGCCGAGTGGTGGAAGTTGAATTATTATGAGTCTCGTTACCATGTCAAAACCGCAGGTCAAGTTTAACAGAAACATCAACCTGAGAGTGATGCCCTCCTATTATACACTAATCTGCTGAGTGTGGAGAGTAGGCCTGTCTGTCACTCTTTCCCTCTATATTCAAGACCTTATTGATGTCAGAAAGGTCATGAGCCTTTATCTGCCTTCATAGCCCTTGACCTTACACGATCATTAAAACCAGAATAGCAAGTCCCTTTTATCTCAACAAACTGCCGACTCCTCACAATCTAACAAAGGCAAGATAGAAGACCAAACCCAAACCCTCTTTACCAGAAAATGATTAGTTCTCAGAAGAGATGGTTTCACGCTAAGCATTAAATAGCTATAGTCTACACCAGGCCCTCCCTAGCGGCACGTTTAGTTCTTGCCCTAGCAATACACAGCTAATAAATAATCAAAGCTTGCTAGGGCAAAAACCAAAACTCCCATCCAGGGGGGCCCCGAGTTTGAGTTTGAGAAACCGTGGTCTATACAACCGGGACATAGAGAGACATGTACGCGCTAAATCTGTCCTAGTGAGAAAAAAAGCTTTGCTGACATTTAGCACCATTCCTGTCTGGTTCTAACTTTGTTGAAGATGTTTAATTAGATGGAGATCCTCAATTGAAACACCAACACTCCCATCGGTGCCACCTCCCAAACAGGAGAATCTGGAGCTGTAATTCCACCATATGCTAGAGACACATACAGATCTCTTCTCAGGGCCAGGGGAGAAGCCTACTCGCTCACAGTGGAAATTCATGGATTCTAAAGTGCTTATGGTAGAAAACAGAGCCCGGAACGTTGTGTGGGTGGGTGTACAGTCACTTATTGAGGTTGCAATGTCCATTTAGTTTTTTTGTTATCTAGACAATGTGAAAAAGCTATTTAGGAAAGTATCTGGCGGGGGGCCATGTGTGCTTATTCATGATAATATATCATAGGCGTGTTACACTGGATGTGCGTACTTGTCCTGTTTCAAGTAGCGTTTTAGGAACTAAATGCTAAGTCACAGTGTTCAGATATGCTATCTTAATCCTGCAACAGGAAATGTGAATTATGTAGATTATAATTAATGGCCATTTTTGTAGGGGTTGATACTAGGGCAAATCAATAAATATTTGGTGGAAATTACAAACTTTAGATACCTTTTTAAACTTGAATACACCACTATTTGCATTTCCTGCCGCGCAGGACAATTTTCTGCAACAACAAAGTGATCAAATGACGATAGATCTGTATGGTTTAGATTTATGAAGTAGGTAGAAAATTATATCCTTCCAAAAGTTATAGGATTAGACAAATAGCTTGATTAAAAACAAACATCATTCAAAAAACAATGTAATTGTCTTCAAACAAAGATCAACATGATCTATCAGAGAAGGATCAGAACAGCTTGCCCCTCCCCACTTCTCCATTCCTGCCCATCATCGCCTCCATTTAGTCTTTCTGGCATCTCCATTCGGGCTCACTGGACATCTTGCTGCCCCCCTCCTTATGTCATAGGCAATGCTCAGTGACACTTAATCATGTTTAGCCGGGCATCGTTTGTGATCCACATGGGTTATTAGGTTTACCTTCATTACTGAAGGATTTGTGAAGGTCGTGCTCTTTACAGACAGACCGCTCTACAATTACCTGTGTGTCGTCTGCCTAGAAGTCCTTTGTCAACCGGAGATAGAGATTTGGTAGGTCTATTTTAAATCCAAAATAAAGAATTTACCCTCAATTTCAGAGAAGATGGTTGATTGCGTTATATAGTCAGTGTCTCTGTTTGCAGCGTGTGAGACCTGCACATACAGTGTTGCTGGTTTAGATTCCATGATATCAGAGGAAGGCCCCAAACATTCTCAGAAAGACTCCAGTCACCCCAGTCACACTCAGACTGTTCTCTCTGGTACTGCACGGCAAGCGGCACCGGAGCACCAAATCTAGGTCCAAAAGGCTCCTCCAGCTTCTACCCCCAAGCCATAAGACTGATGAACAATTAATCAAATGCCCCATCCCCCTTTGTTTTTACACTGCTGCTACTCGCGGTTTACCCCTACCTACATGTACTAATGACCTCGACTAACCAGTACCCCGCACATTGACTCAGTACCAGTACCCCCTGTATATTATTTAATTTATTCTATTTTGTAAATATTTTCTTAACTCTTTTCTAAAAACTGCATTGTTGTTTACGGGCTTGTAAGTAAGCATTTCACGGTAAGGTCTACCTACACCTGTTGTATTCGGAGCATGTGACAAAATACAATTTTATTTTATTTGATATTTTTACATTATATTTGAAGTGTGTTAATGCTGTTGTGCCAATACATCTCTTCAGCAGCACAGAGGAGGCTTAACTCAGGCGATCCTGAACACTAGGCACACCATGCTGCCTGCCAACATCAGTCAGTACAGTATAATCTCGCTCCTTTGACTGCTTCGAAGGACAGGAGAAAGGAACTGTAAAATGCTGGCACATTTACATTTCTGTGCCTGGTTCCAATTCAATTATTTTATTCATGACATGATTATTTGAACTTGTCATTTGCTGGCAGGCCTATGGAGATTAATGGAGAGGAGGTTGAAAGGCTGGCCGGGGAGATGAACAGTCAGAGGAGAGAACCAAACAGGCCTGCTGTGTCTTCAAAGACCTGCAAAGCTTTATGTTTACTAGGAACACACATGTACACTGAGTATACCAAACATTAGGAACACCATCCTAATATTGAATGGCAAAAGTGTTCCACAGGGATGCTGGTCCATGTAGACTCCAATGCTTCCCACTGTCCTTTGGGTGGTGGACCATACCCAGGGAAAATTGTTGATCGTGAACAACCCAGCAGCGTTGCAATTCACCCTCTGTATGGCACACATACACAATCCATTTCTCAATTATCTCAAGGCTTAAAAATCCTTCTCCTCCCCTTCATCTACACTCATTTGAAATTGATTTAACAAGTGACATCAAGACGGGATCATACCTTTCATCTGGATTCACCTGATCAGTCTGTGTCATGGAAAGAGCAGGTGTCCTTAATGTTTTGTACACTCAGTGTAGAAAGACCTCTGTCCCCCTCCTCCAGATATTGTTACGGCAGGGGTGGAAGGCAGGCTCACCTGCTCTCCTGGCTAGTAAAAACAACTCAAGTACCATTCCTGTTCTGATGGAACTCTGAGTGTTAGCAGGCCGAACCCTTCTAATATTGCAGAACGCAAGAACAGATACAGCCCTTGGTTCACTCCAGACCTGACTGCCCTCGACCAGCACAAAAACATCCTGTGGCGGACTGCAATAGCATCGAATAGCCCCCGTGATATGCAACTGTTCAGGGAAGTCAGGAACCAATACACGCAGTCAGTCAGGAAAGCTAAGGCCAGCTTCTTCAGGCAGAAGTTTGCATCCTGTACCTCCAACTCCAAAAGTTCTGGGACACTGTGAAGTCCATGGAGAACAAGAGCACCTCCTCCCAGCTGCCCACTGCACTGAGGCTAGGAAACACGGTCTCCACCGATAAATCCATGATTATCGAAAACTTCAATAAGCACTTCTCAACGGCTGGCCATGCCTTCCGCCTGGCTACTCCAACCTCGGCCAACAGCTCCGCCCCGTAGTTCCTCACCCAAGCCTCTCCAGGTTCTCCTTTACCCAAATCCAGATAGCAGATGTTCTGAAAGAGCTGCAAAACCTGGACCCGTACAAATCAGCTGGGCTTGACAATCTGGACCCGCTATTTCTGAAACTATCTGCCGCCATTGTCGCAACCCCTATTACCAGCCTGTTCAACCTCTCTTTCATATCGTCTGAGATCCCCAAGGATTGAAAGCTGCCGCAGTCATCCCCCTCTTCAAAGGGGAGACACCCTGGACCCAAACTGCTATAGACCTATATCCATCCTGCCCTGCCTATCTAAGGTCTTCGAAAGCCAAGTCAACAAACAGGTCACTGACCATCTCGAATCCCACCGTACCTTCTCCGCTGTGCAATCTGGTTTCCGAGCCGGTCACGGGTGCACCTCAGCCACACTCAAGGTACTAAATGATATCATAACCGCCATCGATAAAAGACAGTACTGTGCAGCCGTCTTCATCGACCTCGCCAAGGCTTTCGACTCTGTCAATCACCAAATTCTTATCGGCAGACTCAACAGCCTCGGTTTTTCGGATGACTGCCTTGCCTGGTTCACCAATTACTTTGCAGACAGAGTTCAGTGTGTCAAATCAGAGGGCATGCTGTCCGGTCCTCTGGCAGTCTCTATGGGGTGCCACAGGGTTCAATTCTCGGGCCGACTCTTTTCTCTGTATATATCAATGATGTTGCTCTTGCTGCGGGCGATTCCCTGATCCACCTCTACGCAGACGACACCATTCTATATACTTTCGGCCCGTCATTGGACACTGTGCTATCCAACCTCCAAACGAGCTTCAATGCCATACAGCACTCCTTCCGTGGCCTCCAACTGCTCTTAAACGCGAGTAAAACCAAATGCATGCTTTTCAACCGATCGCTGCCTGCACCCGCATGCCCGACTAGCATCACCACCCTGGATGGTTCCAACCTTGAATATGTGGACATCTATAAGTACCTAGGTGTCTGGCTAGACTGCAAACTCTCCTTCCAGACTCATCAAACATCTCCAATCAAAAATCAAATCCAGAGTCGGCTTTCTATTCCGCAACAAAGCCTCCTTCACTCACGCTGCCAAGCTTACCCTAGTAAAACTGACTATCCTACCGATCCTCGACTTCGGCGATGTCATCTACAAAATGGCTTCCAACACTCTACTCAGCAAACTGGATGCAGTCTATCACAGTGCCATCCGTTTTGTCACTAAAGCACCTTATACCACCCACCACTGCGACTTGTATGCTCTAGTCGGCTGGCCCTCACTACATATTCGTCGCCAGACCCACTGGCTCCAGGTCATCTACAAGTCCATGCTAGGTAAAGCTCCGCCTTATCTCAGCTCACTGGTCACGATGGCAACACCCATCCGTAGCACGCGCTCCAGCAGGTGTATCTCACTGATCATCCCTAAAGCCAACACCTCATTTGGCCGCCTTTCGTTCCAGTACTCTGCTGCCTGTGACTGGAACGAATTGCAAAATCGCTGAAGTTGGAGACTTTTATCTCCCTCTCCAACTTCAAACATCAGCTATCCGAGCAGCTAACCGATCGCTGCAGCTGTACATAGTCTATAGGTAAATAGCTCACCCTTTTTCACCTACCTCATTCCCATACTGTTTTTATACTGTTTTTATTTATTTACTTTTCTGCTCTTTTGCACACCAATATCTCTACCTGTACATGCCCATCTGATCATTTATCACTCCAGTGTTAATCTGCAAAATTGTATTATTCGCCTACCTCCTCATGCCTTTTGCACACATTGTATATAGACTGCCCATTTTTTCTACTGTGTTATTGACTTGCTAATTGTTTACTCCATGTGTAACTCTGTGTTGTCTGTTCACACTGCTATGCTTTATCTTGGCCAGGTCGCAGTTGCAAATGAGAACTTGTTCTCAACTAGCCTACCTGGTTAAATAAAGGTGAAATAAAAAAATAAAATAAAAATTGCACAGTGGTGGGTGCTACATGCCACTACTGTTGTTTCAACTCCTCCTCTTCAAATCAAAGAGATCAGTCAATAATGTTGATGCCTGGCTTTTGACACCTCAACAGATCAAGTAGGATATAATTCATGTTGAACCTCTGTCTCAGTGAGCCATTGTCCTGTCACACCCTTATTAAACTCCTCTACCCTGATGTGTAGAAGTCTCAGCCTATAGGTTTTAAGGTGTAGTGGGTGTAGCTGAGGGTATATCAGCCTGGTGGTTCCTATAGAAACCTCCTGCAGTATTATTTTCCACTGTGGAGCTCCAGCTAAACAGAGGAAGATTTAAGTGTCAATTAGAGCGCTGACAAGCAGTGACGGCTGGCAGGGGTCAGCTCCTCACAATTTAAAAGAGACATGGAAAGGGAGGAGATGGGAGGTGGAGGGGATTGGGGAGAACAGAAAAGTGAGATGGGGGGGGTAGATGGTTAAGCGAGGCGTGCTCAGTGTAGTGCAAGGAACATTATTTCCTTTGGATTGAGGTTATGTTGCTTTAACTTTTTGTCTTGTGAGGTGAATAGTAAATCGTCAATTAGAAGAAGTGCATTTATTACCATGGTCATCCATGAAATCAACTTGCCGACCAAGTACTAGGATCAAGATTTCAGTCAATGCTTTGGTCTCTATAGCTAGGTTTTCATCCAATTGATGACAGATTTTCATGCTAATATTCTAATTCCGCATAATGTTTCAGATCATTTTTTACTTATCAAATGTCAGCCAAGCATCGATCATTATGTCACCAGACTAAGACCCTAGATATTTATTGGAAAGGAGCATCAAGCTCATCAGGGGTGCAGGCTTATTCTCCTCCTGTACTCCCTGTTCACCCACGACTGCGTGCCCAAGCACAACTTCAACAGCCTGACAACACAACAGTGGTAGGCCTGATCACCGACAACAATGAGACAGCCTATAGGGAGGAGGTCAGAGACCTGTCAGTGTGGTGCCAGGACAACAATCTCTCCCTTAATGTGAGAAAGACAAAGGAGCTGTTCGTGGACTACAGGAAAAGGAGGGCAGAGCAGGCCCCCATTAACATCAACAGGGCTGAAGTGGAGAGGTTCCAGAATATCAAGTTCTTTGGTGTCCACATCACCAACAAACTATATCATGGTCCAAACACACCAAGACAGTTGTGAGATGGCACGACAACACCTTTTCCCCCTCAGGAGACTGAAACGATTTGGCATGGGTCCCCAGTTACACCATCGAGAGCATCTTGACCGGTTGCATCACCGCCTGGTATGGCAACTGCTAGGCATCTGACCGTAAGGCGCTACAAAGGGTAGTGTGTACGGCCCAGTACCCAGTACATCACTGGGGCCAAGCTTCCTGCCATCCAGGACCTACCTATATAACAGGCAGTGTCAGAGGAAGGCCCACAAATTGTGAAAGACTCCAGTCACCAGTCATAGACTGTTCTCTCCGCTACCACCCCCCCCCCCTCTCGGTTTTTACACTGCTGCTACTCTGTCACGCCCTGGTCGAAGTATTTTGTGTTTATCTTTATGTATTGGGTCAGGCCAGGGTGTGGCATGGGGTTTTTGTATTGTGGTGTGTTTTGTCTTGGGGTTTTGGTGTGTATATATTGGGATTGTAGCTAGTGGGGTGATCTAGCAAAGTCTATGGCTGTCTGGAGTGGTTCTCAATCAGAGGCAGGTGTTTATCGTTGTCTCTGATTGGGAACCATATTTAGGCAGCCATATTCTTTGAGTTTGTCATGGGTGATTGTCCTTAGTGTCTTTGTTCCTGTCGCTGTGTTAGTTGACAAGTATAGGCTGTTTTCGGTTTTCGTTACGTTTATTGTTTTGTAGTGTTTGTGTTTACGTTTGTTTCATTAAACATGGATCGCAATCTACACGCTGCGTTTTGGTCCGACTCTCCTTCACCACACCTAGAAAACCGTTACATACTCGCTGTTTATTATCTATGCATATTCATTTTACAAATTACCTCGACCAACTTGTACCCCACATTGACTCTGTACAGGTACCCCCTGTATATAGCCTCATTATTCTTATGTAATTTTCTTATTACTTTGTGATTTGATTAGATTTTTTTTTCTTTAGTTTATTTAGTAAATATTTTCTTAACTCTATTTCTTGAACTGTGGTGTTGGTTAAGGGCTTGTAAGTAAGCATTTCACGGTAAGGTCTACCTGTTGTATTCGGCTATAACGACATTCTTCCTCTTCTGAGGAGGTGTAGCAGGGATCGGACCAAAACGCAGGGTGGTAAGTGTACATAATGATTTATTACAAAAACAACTGAACACTCGAACAAAACAAAAAATAACGTGCATCAACGAAACAGTTCCATGTGGTGACAAACACTGACTCGGAAAACAAACACCCACAACTCAAAAGTGAAACCCAGGCTACCTAAGTATGATTCTCAGAGACTACTAACGACACCTGCCTCTGATTGAGAACCATACTAGGCTGAACTCAAAACCCCAACATTGTGTGTTTCTCTGACTGCCCACCCCAACTCACGCCCTGACCATACTAAATAAAGACAAAACAAAGGAAATAAAGGTCAGAACGTGACATCGGCGCATGTGACAAATACAATTAGATTTGATATTTTATTTGTGCACTTTCACCACCCTGTGAAGTTTATCATAACTTATTTAATTTGTAGCCTAATGAACTGCATGCTTTCTTGAGTCCTAGTGGGAGTACCACACAACATATCATCGCGTGACTCCAAGTTTACTCCTATATGATGGTTATTATATCAATATTTGCACATAAAGGCGTTTCCACCACCATTTCTCCCATAATTAGTTTTACTGATACAAAAAGATCTCACTTTGTCTATTTTATTTTTCAGTGGTACATTTGCAAAATTTACAGACACATTTGCTGTTTCTATCAGGCCTGTCATGACATTTTTTACCAACATGTAGGTTGGATGGAAACCTGGTTTATGTAACACAATAATTAAAACAACCACACAACAACACACATGGGGACCTAAAATGGATTTCGATTCAAAATCCTATTTTCCCTAAAGGTGCGCTATGCAGAAATTGCTCCGCCATTTCCCACCGCCAGTTGCTAAAATTCGAATAGATTGCCTAATTTTAGTTTGAAAAACAAGCAAGTATAGCGAAGAGGATCATTGTACCATCTAAACTGCTGTGAAATATATATATATGTTCCATAATGTTAAATAATGTTTTGCTGTTTGAAGCTGGTGTACAAAACCAAAGATAAATGAGGCAAAAACGAAACTTAAGAATGGGAAGTATAGAAATAGAGCACATAGAACAGATCTTAGACTTGCGTTCAATGAGAATGAAAGATCTATAACCTTTCTATATGAATTTGGTCAGGTAGCCCAAAAAGTTGCATATTGCAGGTTTAACCTGTAATCAAAACCCTAAACCCAATTTCTAACCTTAACCCTTAACCCCAAAGGTTAAAATAGCCCTTGTCCTAATGGGGACAAGGGAGCATTTTCCTTGTTTTACTGTCCTTCTGGGGCCTTTGTGATTTTTGGTTCCCACAAGGGTAGAAGAACCAACCAACACACACGCGCACGCACACACCATTGTAGTGTATGTGCATTAGATCTGCTGTCTCTTACGCACAGATGCAGGATGCAGTGGGGTGAGAAATTGTAGGCTCTGCAGAGGCTTGCACGAGGAATGGGAAATATGATTTATATCAAATCCGCTCATCGGTTAGAAGATTCTTTTTTTTGGTATCTTATTTTTGTGTTGTCAGCAGAAAATATGGTGTGTGATGCTTTTTCACATCCAATCCCCTCCCACGCATCAGAGTTTAGTGGCTCCTAATGCAATACTGTTTTCAAGGCATACTCAATCAAAAGAGGTTTTAGTGTGGTAAATAACTAGCAGTGACACATGCCATGTTGAATGAATGGATGAGCAGCCAAATGCAGGCATACCCACTGTAAATGTAATTGATCTAGCCAGGGAGCATATAAGGGGTTAGGGTACTATTTCACCTTGTTAGAAATCAATCAGTTTCCAGCAGGTGACTTCAACTCTAGTCCTAGATGACTAGAATGAGTCTTAGGCTAGTTTCTCCCTGGCGCTTAATTGTGTAATTTATTATATTGAGTCCACTCACCTGGATTCTTTGGCCTGAATCAATGGCTGATTTAACAGGCAAGGTTTTAAAACAGGCAAACACTGAAGCCCTGTGTGCTGGTTACAGTGTTGAAATTAAATCTGCTAAATTGGCACTAAACTATTTTGAATCACATCAATGGGTTCTGCAATTACTTCTTAGTCCAGGATTTCTGCCCCGCAAAACTACCTCGAAGACACTTTTTTTCCTCCTTTCATTTTTAGAACTTAGTCATATGTGTTAACCTCAGCAAAAGGAGGGCCCTAGAGGGACTGACAGTGAATGTCATGAGACACCACTGCTACCTGTATGCCACCGTGCACCACACAGTGTTACACTATAGGGACACACAATCTAAGATGTGTCAAGTCTCACTGGACCAGAGTGTGCAGTATGGGAGGCTCAGGTGTGTCAGACCAGCCTTTGTAGCCAATCAGCTAGCTATCACAGCTTGTTGTCTCAGAACTTGGCTCAGAAGTGTGAGCTGCATTGTGTCTCCGCATTCTAAGAGATACATTGTGGTTTCTTCTGCTGGTATGTATAGATGTGTCAGTTGTTGAGAACTTTAGAAGCAGTCCCTGTAGACAACCACCGTTATGAAATAACAAGAGTAAAGTGAGGGTCAGGGCTGTGAGTCTGCTCATATGCATTCGTATATGTACTGCACACTATATTTATGTCTCTGCAAGCATAGGCACAATAGTGTGCTTGTTTGTTCCTTGTCCGTTTAGGTTCATGTATATAGTTCCGTGTGTGTGTGTGGTGTGTGTGTGTGTGTATATCTGCAGTAGACCCTGTTGTAGTGGTATTGAGTCAGTCCATGCTCCCCACATCTTCCTGTCTAAGTGCTTATACAGCAGCTCCTGAAGCACACTGCTCTGCTCCTATTATGATAGTACATTTTATACAGATCCTAATTTAACCATAAATCATATCAGTGTCTGCTCTGCACAGAGAGGAGAGGAGCTCTACAGCTGCAGGCCCTGTCTCTACAGCACAGCCTACAATAGCTAACCCCCTGTTAATACTATGCATACTAGACACTTTGGGAGTTTGACAATGTAGTCACAGAGCTATACATGCACTGGGCCAATGATCATTCATTCTATTTATCCAATTTCTATTTTCATTGTGACTGCTATCAGATTTTCCTTGCATATTGTCAATGTATCACACATCTATTATTATATATTATAGCTGAATCACTAAAATATATTTATACTTTTTTGTTTTTGGTATGACTGTGAGAGGAGGCATTTAATCTTGTGTCTGTGTGTGTGAACAAGTATCTGGTTATGGAAGTGTGGGATGTGTTTGAGTATGTTTGATAGCGTGTTTATGTTATGCTGTAGTACAGATACCACTAGGGCTGTGAGAGAGGGCAGTGTATCCTAATAAAATACCAAAACATCTCATTGTACAGAAAATACTAACGTTGCTGTCAAGGGGAATAGTATCATGAAAAAAATATTTACTGAGAGCTATCTTACATGGTCTCTGTGTCAGCTTCTTTAATTGGGTCAGTTACATCTGATTAAAATACAATACATCTATTTGTCAAACTTCTATATTTGGCTTTGTTCAAAAGAGGGAGAGATGGAGGTGGAGAGCTCCATTTGGGAATTTGCGCTGGGATGCACAGAGAGAGCTACCGCTCGTAAAGCATATGCCCCAAAGATAAAAAGCTAACAAGCTGCAATGCCTTCCAACACAGAATCCTCATTGTATTTTCCATGTTAATTCCATTATTTTGATCTCTCTGTGTTTCTCTGAAAATAGGACAGACAGTGGAAGTGAAGTGGCATGTCTCTACTGCTGCAGTAGTTAGTTAGTGGTGCCTCCTACAGAACAGCAGTATGGAGAAGGACGAGGATGGTCTAGTTTTTCTTTCCAGTGTCAGGGACATCACAGTGGACCCTAAGGGTCTGTCTATACTTTATGTATGAAAGTCAAGTTTTAATGGGATATTTCAATGTGTTGTTTTTGTCCTGATGATTCGTCACTGGAACTGTTTGTTGTGGCAACGTTTCTGAGCGAGTGAAAGTATTTGCCTATGTATTTTAAGAACAGACTGTTAGATCTGGAGTAATACCTGCCAAACTTCTGTAAGGAGCTGGATGAGTCAGACATCATGCTACATTCACAGATTCTCTCTCTCGCTCTTGTGATTGCTCATATTTTTTCCTCATATTTTATCCATAGAAGGGTTCTTTGGATGAAGGATTATTGACATTTATTTGACATGGCATAATTGAGAAATACTTAATTAAAGTTAGACGATTTGTGATATTTTGGCTTACCCAGGCCTCATTTAAGACTCCATAATGTTTCACAAATATTCCATCAATAAATTATTTCTCTCTTATGATTTAAGATACATGTAAAATACACTACATGGCAAAAGGTATGTGGACACCTGAGCGTCGAACATCTCATTCCAAAATCATGGGCATTAACATGGAGTTGATCTGGGAAGGATTTCCACTATATGTTGGAACATTGCTGCAGGGACTTGCTTCCATTCATCCACAAGAGCATTAGTGAGGTCAGGCACCGATGTTGGTCGATTAGGCCTGGCTTGCAGTCGGCGTTCCAATTCATCCCAAAGGGGTTCGATGGGTTTGACATCAGGGCTCTGTGCACTCCAGTCAAGTTTCCACACGGACCTCGACAAACCATTTCTATATGGACCTCGCTTTGTTCATGGAGGCATTGTCATGCTGAAACAGAAAAGGGTCTTCCCCAAACTGTTACCACAAAGTTGGAAGCACAGCATTGTCTAGAATGTCATTGAATGCTGTGGTGTTAAAATGTCCCTTCACTGGAACTAAGGGGCCTAACCTGAACCATGAAAAACAACCCCAGACCATTATTCCTCATCCAACAAACTTTACAGTTGGCACTATGCATTCGGGCAGGTAGTGGTCTTCTGGCATCCACCAAACCCAGATTTGTCCATCGGACTGTCAGTTGGTGAAGCGTGATTCATCACCCCAGAGAACGCGTTCCCATTGCTCCAGAGTCCAATGGCGGCGAGCTTTACACCAATCCAGCCGATGCTTGGCATTGCACATGGTGATCTTAGGCTTGTATGCGGCTTCTCTGCCATGGAAACCCATCTCAGGAAGCTCTCGACAAACAGTTTTTGTGCTGACATTGCTTCCAGAGGCAGGTTGGAACTCTGTAGTGAGTGTTGCAACCGAGGACAGATTATTTTTACACGCTACGCACTTTAGTACCTAGCAGTCCCATTCTGTGAGCTTGAATGACCTAACACTTGGCGGCGGAGCCGTTGTTGCTCCTAGACATTTCCACTTCACAATAACAGCACTTACGGGGCAGCTCTAGCAGGGCAGAATTTTGACGAACTGACTTGTCGGAAGAGTGGCATCCTATGACGGTGCCACGTTGAAAATCACTGAGCTCTTCAGTAAGGCCATTCTACTTCCAAAGTTTGTCTATGGAGATTGCATGGCTTTGTGCTAGATTTTATACACCTGTCAGTAACGGGTGTGGCTGAAATAGCCGAATCCACAAATTTTAAGGGGTGTCCACATACTTTTGTGTAGTGTATATGTCAACAGCCCTTCCTCCAAAGGACCCTTCTATGGAATCATGTACTTAGACTCACTCATATAATGGCTTGAGAGTATTTTGGTCTCATTATGCCCTCTCTGCCCCAGGTTACCTTGACCTCATTTCTCTGAAACAGCGTTCTATCCATTTCCTGTGCATTCTCTCGATCAGACCACTCAGAATGAGTAACTGTAAACACACTCCCCAGTCCCATCATTTTTTGACATACACATGCAATTTCAACGGATAATTTTATCCCCAAGGTTTCGGGTCAGCATATATACAGAAGCTAACAGTCATGATTTAAACATTGACTTGCTGTAAACATTCAAACTGTATCTGCCTAATGTTGCTCTTGAGTGTGCAATATGTTTATATTCAATGCTGTCTTGTCCTCTGCAACGATCACATTGTGACTCACTGTCACTCCCCTCTGGCTAACCCAAGGTCACTGATTTTAAGGTTAGGTGAGGACAACAGTGTTGATCCCTTTGCCACCAGATAGTGGTGTTTAGACATAAACAGAACAGTCCAGGAAAAGATGTCAGATTCGCCCGAGAGCTCAGGCCCATGTTCAGCCCTGTCACTCTCCTGTCTGACTCACTGACTCATAGGTTTGACTCACAGGTTTGTGTTGTGCATCATTGTGAGAAGACTGACAGTGTTTTCCTCTTTCTCCTCTCTCCCCTGCTCTCCTCTCTTTCTTTCTCCTCCCTTTTGTTTTATTTGATCATGGCAGCTTGCAAGTGCAACGGACATGCCAATCTATGTCAGGTGTCGTCAGGGAAATGTTACTGTCAAACCAAGGGGATCAAGGGAGACCAGTGCCAGCTGTAAGTATGATGTATTTTGTCTTGGCACACTTCATTATCAACCCTTTTGCATCATTCCACCACAACAGCAATACATAGGATGATTTTAGCTCCTACCATGTTAATGGTATATCCCACTACTACTGTTTTGACCTGGTCGTCTCTAGCTGTGGATGAGATGTGGGGCTGTACGCACTCTGACCCTTTGAGTCTCACAGTGTCAGCAATTTGTCTCTATGTTAATTTGCGTTTAGGGCCTTAAATCCCAGGCTTTAGTACCAGTAATAGGGGTTGGCACAGGGGCCACAGCACCCACTGTGTTTGTGCCATCAGAGTGCCAGGCTGGCCTTCTGCAGCACTATAATACCCCAAAGTGCCTTCACTGGCGCAGTAAAGGCAGGGTGAAAAATGCTGCATCAATAAATCTGGGAGTCGAGGAGTGCACTGCTGCCACTGGCACTGTGGTGTTCTAATGAGGCCTACTCAACACTGGAAGGTGCCTGTGTGCGTGCGTGTGCGCACGTGCGTGTGTGTGAGTTTGCATGCACGTGTCTTTGAGGGATTGAGAGATTGATGAAGAAAGTAAGTGTGCATGCATATATCGTGTAGAATAGTCTCTCTTAATCAAATCATGTGTGCATGTGTATTTTATAGCGGTGCTTTGAATGCGAGTGAATAGGTTTTGTTTTGCAAATGGGACATCTCTCATCATTACCATCTGACCTTTGCTCCCTTTACAGGACTGACATGCTGTGCAGTCTCCTGCATTGCTCACACGTGCATGCACACTCTCTATTAACCCTCTATAGTCTAAGCCGGCGGATGGGGGGTTCCAAGCTAACATATGGAATTGTTTTAAGATGGTCATACCAACAATCATTTAGCTATTTGATTTAGAAGTTTAAGTCCCTTTAAGTTATAAAAATATACAATAATTACAAAAATCGGATGAAACATTGAATTTGGCATTACTGCTGTTAGCCAATAGAAATAGTCCCCCCAAAAATCTAAAGGAACTTTGTTCTGCAGTGTCTGTCCTATATCTGAGAGAGATAAGAAAGATCAGGAAATGTATTTTGACATGTATTTATCCCCTTATTTTAGTCATTCAACCATCTCCATATATACTTCCATTCATTTTTTAAAACTGGTTCCCGGGGACCTTCATATGCGTCTTGTGAGGCTTGAGGGTGTCCAATGGCAACACGGAGAACACCATTGTGTTCATGAGAGTCTCAGATTTCCACAGAGTGGTCATAATGTACTGAACAAAAATATAAATGCAACATGTAAAGTGTTCCGTTTCATGAGCTGAAATAAAAGATCCCAGAAATTTTCCACATTTTTTTACATCCCTGTTATTGAGCATTTCTCCTTTGCCAAGATAATCCATCCACCTGACAGGTGTGGCATATCAATGAACTGATTAAACAGCATGATCATTACACATGTGCACCTTGTGCTGGGGACAATAACTGGCCACTCGAAAATGTGCAGTTTTGTCACACAACACAATGCCACACATGTCTCAAGTTGAGGGAGCGTGCAATTGGCATGCATGAAGGAACGTCCACCAGACCTGTTGCCAGATAATTGAATGGGAATTTCTCTACCATAAGCTGCTTCCAACGTCGTTTTAGAGAATTTGGCAGTACGCTCAACTGCCCTCACAACCACAAACCACATGTAACCACACCAGTCCAGGACTTCCCCATCCAGCTTCTTCACCTATGGGATGGTTTGAGACGAGCGACCAGGACAGCTGGTGAAACTGTGGGTTTGCACAACCGAAGAATTTCTGCACAAACTGTCATAAATCATCTCAGGGAAGCTCATTTGCGTGCTCATCATCCTCACCAGGGTCTTGACCTGACTGCAGGTGTAAAGCTCACCACCATTTGACTCTGGAGCAGTGGAAACGCATTCTCTGGATTGATGAATCTGGGTTTGGCGGATGCCAGGAGAACGCTACATGCCCAAATGCATAGTGCCAACTGTAAAGTTTGTTGGAGGAGTAATAATGGTCTGGAGCTGTTTTTCATGGTCCGGGCTAGGCCCCTTAGTTTCAGTGAAGAGAAATCTTAATGCTACAGCACACAATGACACTCTAGACAATTCTGTGCTTTCAAGTTTGTGGCAACAGTTTGGGGAAGGGCCATTCCTGTTTCAGCATAACAATGCTTCCATCCACAAAGCGAAGTCCATACAGAAATGGTTTCTCGAGATCGGTGTGGAAGAACTTGACCGGCCTGCACAGAGCCCTGACCTCAACCCGATCAAACACCTTTGGGATGAATTGGAACTCGGACTGCAAACCAGGCCTAATCTTTCAACATTAGTGCCCAACCTCACTAATGCCCTTGTCCCAACAGCAATGTTCCAACATCTATTGGAAAGCCTTCCAAGTCCTAGTTTTTCCACCCATTTCAATCTAAACCAAATTGGATGTTTACAGTAGATTCATGACTCCTCAAATATGTTAACCTGTACAGTATCAAACTAGGCTACAGAAAAAGAGATTCAAAGTGATATGATTAAACCATGCACGGAAGAAATGTTGTTTTTAATCCGCAAAACTCTGAATGTTGGAGAATGGTGAACAGTCAGTAACTTGGAAAAATAATTCCTATTTTTCAGTCGTCCTTCACTTAGATACTTGAAGTGTCGTGAGTGAGAGCAGTTGGCTTCCCGCATTGATTTATATTTGTTCTCTCGGTTGCCGGCACTGTGCGCGACTGCTTAATGTCAATTTCCAATCAAATGCTTTTGCCGTCAAAACTCTGTTTGTTTATCTGAGAGTTCTCAAAATGGCTGTGTGTAATGGAAGGCATTTATTTATTTGCCATTTTGATTATGAACGAGCAATTTCCCCTGGGCTGCCGGTAAGCGCCCCCATCCCCCTGCTTCAGCAGGTGTGCACGCTCTGGCGGGCTGCAATAAAGGAACCATTAGCAAGAGCAGGATGCCTGTGTCTGTGCGTGGGTGGTTTTGTTTTGTGCGCTTGTGGCGTGCATGTATATGAGTTTATGTTTTTGTGACCAACTGTTAAGTTATATAGTTCTATATATTTGTAGATATAATAAGTATAGTGAATGTATATTTATGTGTCAGCCATATCAGTGTGCCTGTTTGTGTTTTTACATGTGTGGGTCCAGAATGTGTGTGTTTATTGGTGTGTATGTGTATCAAGGTTTTGCGCCGGGTCCCGGGTAAGATAAAAAAAATCTATCGGACATTTCAGAAATGTACCGGTCATCCATATGCGTTGCGTGTGTAACCCATTAGGGTGTCCACCCACGCAGTCAACGCCATCAATAAACAAAGGATATTGGCCAAATGAGCCACATTTACATGTGCTTAGAATCATCCTTTAACAAATGACAAAACACCATTCCTTGTGTTTTGATTTGTAGCATATGAGAAACTTCATAGCCTATTGTTTTTTACTTTCCTAAAACAAATGTTCAGCTCACGGTTCAGCGGTCTGAGATTTGAGCACTAAATGCATCAGGGCATTGCACTCATAGGCTTAGGCGTCCACTGTATGATATAAACATATACATATACACTACCTGTAACGTTCTTCGTCTGGAGATAGAGAGGAGGACCAAAATGCAGCGTGATGATTATCAATTTTAATAGAATACTTTAACAACGAACAAAAACAATAAACCGACTAAATTAACGAAGCTGAGACAGTCCTGTAACGTAAACACAGGAAACAGGAACAATCACCCACACCCCACAATACAAAACAGGCTACCTAAATATGGTTCCCAATCAGAGACAACGACTAACACCTGCCTCTGATTGAGAACCATATCAGACCAAACACATCGAAACAGACATACAACATAGAATGCCCACTCATATCACACCCTGACCAAACAAAACATAGAAACAAACAACGCAAACTATGGTCAGGGCGTGACACTACCGTTCAAAAGTTTTGGTTCACTTAAATGAAATGTCCTGTTATGCAGG
>NC_068422.1:32478298-32483119 GCF_023373465.1 Oncorhynchus keta
AACCTCTTAGGCCGCCCCATCCCGCATACGGGATCGTGACTACAGCCTCAAGCTCATTACCATAACGCAACATTAGCGATTTCTGAAAATTGCAAAATAAATGAAATAAATATGCCTGTCCTCAAGCTTATCCTTTTCTTAACAATCCTGTCGTCTCAGATTTTCAAAATATGCTTTAGAACCAGAAAATCAATAATTTGTGTAAGAGTGGTGATAGCTAGCGTAGCATTTAGCGTTAGCATTTAGCACGCAACATTCACAAAAACCAGCAAAGGGATCAAATAAAATCATTTACCTTTGAAGAACTTCAGATGTTTCAATGAGGAGACTCTCAGTTACATAGCAGATGTCCAGTTTTTCCTGAAAGATGCTTGTGTAGGACACAACGTTCCGTTTTGTTACTATGCATTTGGCTACGAAACCTTCGAAAATTCAGTCACCTAACGTGAACTTTCGAATTAACTCCATAATATCGACTGAAACATGGAAAGCGTTGTTGAATCAATCCTCAAGGTGTTTGGTCATATATCTCTTCATTGAAATGCCAGTCCTAGACACGTGCATTCTTCTCTGATTCGGATGGAAAAATACTGGGACCTGACTTTTGCTGAATTTCCACGCAGACACCATGCGGGACACTTGGTAATTGTAGGCTCTTATGGCCAATCTTCCAATGATATGCCTACAAAGGCGTCACAATGCTGCAGACACCTGGAAGCGATAGGAAGTGTCCGTTGATTCCTGTGCCATTCACAGCCATATAAGGAGATCATTGAAAGCGTGCCTTCAAAAATCCTGTTGATTTCCTGGTCACTCAAACATCTTGGTTTTGCCTGTAGATATTGTTCTATGGCACTCACAGTGAAAATCTTTACAGTTCTGGAAACGTCAGAGTGTCTTCTTTCCAAAACTATCAATTCCAAGCATAGTCGAGCATCTTTTCGTGACAAAATATCGCGCTAAAAACGGGCACGTCTTTTTATCCAAAAATGAAATACTGCCCCTAGAGTTCTAACGAATGTTATCGATATACACCACTACACCCTGCCCGTGCAGGTCCCTGAAAATCTCTTCTACAAAGGACTGGAAAACTGATGGAGCATTCATCAACCCGTATGGCATGACGAGGTACTCATAATGCCCTGTGGTGGTACTGAACGCTGTCTTCCACTCGTCTCCCTCCCGGATACGCACCAGGTTATACGCACTCCTGAGATCCAGTTTCATGACGAAGTGCGCCCCATGCATTGACTCAATCGCCGTGGCAGTAAGAGGTAGCGGGTAACTGTACCTCACCGTGATTTGATTGAGACCTCTATAGTCAATGCACGGGCGTAAACCTCCATCCTTCTTCTTCACAAAAAATAAACTTGAGGAGGCGGGTGAAGTAGAGGGCCGAATGTACCCCTGACGCGAGGGATTCACGGTGGAGACCTGGTCTGGACTTTCCACCGTGGTAGCACCAATGGAAACCCCTACACACCTCTCTGAGCACTCTCACGACCACCCCGTGGAGAGCCCTCTGTTAGTCGGGAAATTGTGGGGTTATGCAGAGCCAACCAAGGAAGGTGTAGTGCCACAGGAAACGCAAGAGAGTCAATGAGAAAGGGACTGATTCTCTCCTCATGATTCCCCTGCATAACCATGGCCAAGTAGATGGTGTCCTCCTTGATTAGCCCGGATACTAATGGTCGACTATCTAGAGCATGTACCGGTCACTCTCTCCCCTTCTGAGGGAGGTGGGTGCACAGTGGCCAGGTAGAGGTCCAGTTGTAACAAGAATACCTGGCACTGTGCTGCCGTTCCATCATACTCCCTGGGAAGGGAAAGACGTATCCCACTGGAATTCTCTCCGGATGGAACGGGTGGAGACAACCCCGGTTTGTGCTGGTCGATGCACTGGAGAGACTTCCTGTCTCTCCCAGCGGCCCATGGTCTGGACAACGTGATCCATCATGGCACCAAGATGATGTAACATGGCCGAATGTTCCTGGACGCGCTCCTCTAACCGGGGTACCTGCTCCTGCTGACTCCATTGAAGGTGTGCCATTCTGTCAATGGTGTGTCAATGGAGGGAAGTCAGGTGCAGGAGAGCAAAGCATAATGAACAGGCTCACTTTTATTATAGTTCAAAAAACGAAACCACAACATCAATCAAACACACTCAAAAAACAGAACATAAAAAAATAAAGCGCGTAAACTAACACCACATGACATGAAACAATTACACACAAAACATGATGGGAAACGAGGGTTAAATACAAGTAGATTTATTGGGGAAATGAAAACCAGGTGTGTATGGAAACAAGGCAAGACAAATGGATATATGAAAAATGGAGCGGTGATGGCTAAAAAGACGGTGACGTCGATCGCCAAACGCCACCCGAACAAGGAGAGGAGTCGACTTCGGTGGAAGTCGTGACAGTGGACCTCGCTATGTGCACGGAGGCATTGTCATGCTGAAAACAGGAAAGGGCCTTCCCCAAACTGTTGCAACAAAGTTGGAAGGACAGAATCATCTAGAACAGGGGTGTCAAAGTCAAATGGACGGAGGGCCAAATAAAAAATTTAGCTACAAGCCGAGGCCGGACTGTTCGAATGTTCATTGAAAAATTTTTAAATGACGCATATAGTCTAGTGAACCTAATTGAACCTACTGAAAACCTAACAAATATATTCCAATATGATCAGATAAATAAAGCAATATTTTCTTATGGCTCTGTCAGTAATCTTTAATTTTCAACAGACACAAAAGACAAATTTCCTTTATATAAAAATCCCCATAACATGAACATTAAATGAAAGAAACCGGTATTCAAGGCACCATCAGTAGCCTATATTTTCTATTTTAGCAAAAGTGGGCTAAATTTACTTCAAAGAAAAAAACAATAATAGCAATTTTCTATCATCCACTCAACTGAAATATTTTAAAAATATAATTGGATTGAAATACAATAAAATAAAGTGCAAAAATCTATTAATCAAAAACAACACTTTGTTTAAGGAGAAGTAACATGCAGTGAAAACAAATATTAAACTTTAACTTTTAAACTTGAACTGAGTAAAAACTCTAAATATGTGATTGCACAGTAATGTTCACTTGTTTGAGGTTGAGGTGATACTTGGTGGTGTCCCATCTTTTCCACAAGTTCATCAATGTTCGGGGTAAGGCTCTGAGCTGAGGAAATCCTCAGAATTGAGTGGAGGTGTTCAGCAGTAAGTCGACTTCTGTGTGATGTTTTGTTCAAGTTCATCAAAGAAAACAGTTGTTCACACAGGTATGTGCTGCCAAACATAGACAACGTTTGAGCAGCCTGGATGCGCAGCTGGGGCATGTGTCGGGGAGGAAGCGGGCGAACTCCGCAGCACCCACTGCCGCATATTTTGCCCTCAGTGCATCATTGCATTGGAGGTCAATCAACTCCATTTGGAGGTTTGGTGGTGAGCTTTCCACGTCAACAGCAAATGGGTTACCGAGCAGTTCCAACCTGCTTTTTTGTGCTTCAAAGTCAGCAAATCGGCGTCGAAAGTCAGCGGCAAGCATACCTATTTTATCAGCCAACTGTGCGCTCGGGAACGCACTGGTAGAGAGCTTCTCTTTCATGGTCTGGCAGCTGGGAAAGTGGCTCAAATTTTCTTTCCGCATCTGCGTCTCCCACAGAGTCAGTTTGGTTTTAAATGCCTTCACTGTACTGTACATATCAGAGATGACACGATCCCGACCCCTGCAGCTGCAAGTTCATTGCATTCAGATGACTCGTAATGTCACACAGAAAAGCCATTTCACACAGAAACATTTCGTCTCGGAGTTGTGTTGTGTCTTTCCCTTTGCTGTCCAAGAACAGACAAATCTCCTCCACGAAGCTCGAAACATCTTTGAAGCACCTTTCCCTGAGCTTAGCCATCGCACCTCTGTGTGATAAGGCAAATCACCATGCTCCGTTTCTAACTCCGTCAGAAAGTGCCTTGAACTGGCGGTGATTCAAACCTTTGGCTCTGATAAAGTTAACTGTGCGCGTGATGATGCTCATTACATGCTCCATTTTCAAGGCTTTACCGCTACGCGCTTCCTGGTGTATGATACAATGATAAGCTGTCAGCTCACCTGTCGCGTTTCCTCTTGCATCAGACTCACATTTAAAAAGCAGTTGCCTTTTTCTGGGCAAACTGTCGTCACAAACTTTAATCATGCAGTTTTGATGAAATCCCCCTCCGTAAATGGCCGGGCTGATTTAAGCGATCTCTTCTGCCAAAATAAAACTGGCCTTGACAGCAGCCTGGCCTTGTGATTTGGCTTTTTTGAACAGAGCCTGTCGAGATTTGAGGCCTCGTTTTAATTCCTCTGCCTTTTGTAGCCTTTGTTCCATGTCCATATTCTTGTTTTTGTCCGCGTGTTTCGTTTCATAATGTCGTCTCAGATTATACTCTTTCAGTACCGCCACACTTTCTCCACACAGAAGACACACAGGTTTTCCAGCTACCTCCGTGAACAAATACTCCGACTCCCACCTTGTTTGAAACCCCGGTTCTCAGTGTCCACCTTCCGTTTTGCCATTTTTGATGGGTATCTGAAAGTTAATTTTACTGTGATGCTGACAACTGCTGTGCCAATAAATATTGAAATGAAGCAGCCTACTGCTCGGTGCGTCACCGTTGCATTGTGGGAAATGTAGTATTGGTGCGTGTAAAAGATCTGCGGGCTGCCGGCTTGCTGCGGTCTGCGGGCGGTTCTAATAATAAATCAAGATCATCCCAGGGGCCGTAAAAAACCTTCGCGGGCCGGATGTGGCCCTGGGCACTTGACTCTGACATATGTGTCTA